>NC_079197.1:35369456-35669456 GCF_029499605.1 Hyla sarda | reverse complement strand
CCTCTGTAGCATTCAGCAGCTAATAAGTACTGGAAGGATTAAGATTTTTTAATAGAAGTAATTTACAAATATGTTTAACTTTCTGCCACCAGTTGATTTAAAAGAAAAAAGGTTTTCACCGGAGTACCCCTTTAAGAAATGGCTTCAGGAAGTAACTTTTCCATGGAGTCTACTTTTGACAAGAATGTATTGTAATGTTTTTGAGTTCATTTTATTTCTCTATTTCTTTATTTTTAGCAATGCTTTTTTTCAATTTTAAATTCTGAATAAACAAATATTTGGTGTGTTGACTAAACCATAATTCTTCAATAACTCTACAATGCTTCCTAAAACTAACATAGTGTATCTGGACATTTCCAATAAAATCTTGACTGGATCTAAAAATAGAGATCTACTTCTACATTGTTCCTTAAAAAAAATATCTCAGTGACATTTTGGAAGTTTAGACAGTGCGAGCCAAGGTGACTCCCTGGGACCAAAATCTCTAAAGAAAACTAACTGTAAACCATGGGGCTCAACAGCATGAGATGGAATAGGAGCCCACTCCAAAATGTCTACTGGCAAAGCTCGAGAAAAGTGAAGATTATGAATATTATGGTTTTCACTGTATCACTTGTGGCTTTACTTTCCCGCCCTGGCCTCTAAATACTGTGCATTTTATTATCTATTGCTTATACCAGTCTCCTACTAGGCCCTATTAAAGGGGTGCTCCAGTGGAAAACAAATGTTTTCAAATCAACTGGTGCCAGAAAGTTAAACAGATTTGTACCGTATTTTTCGCGGTATAAGACGCACTTTTTCTTCCCCAAAATTGGGGGGGGAAAGTTGGTGCGTCTTATATGGCGAATACACACCTATCAGGTCGGTCCCTGCGGCCATCAACGGCCGGGACCCGCGGCTAATACAGGACATCAACGATCGCAGTGATGCCCTGTATTAACCCTTCAGACGCGTCGATCAAAGCTGACCGCCGCGTCTGAAGCCAAAGTGACATTAACCCGGCTGCTCAGTCGGGCTGTTCGGGACCGCCGCGGTGAAATCGCGAACAGCTTACAGGACACCGGGAGGGAACTTACCTGCCTCCTCTGGGTCTGCTCCGGGCCGGGATCCCCTGCATGGCTGGCGCTCTCCTTCGACGTCATCACGTTGTCGCGCATGCCGTCCCGTCATCCAATAGGATGGTTGAAGATCACTGTTGGGTGCAGAATCTTTTTTTTTCTAGATTTTGCACCTTTAAAATTGGGTGCGTCTTACCGTGTTTCCCCGAAAATAAGCCCGGGTCTTATATTAATTTTAGTCCCAAAAAACACACTAGGGCTTATTTTCAGGGTAGGGCTTATTTATTTATGGGGGGGACTGCCGGAGTGTGGGAGATGGGGGGCTGTAGCAGTGTGGAGGATGGGGGGCTTTGGGAGGATGGGGGGCTGTAGCAGTGTGGAGGATGCCGCACCCCCCGCCCATCTTCCACACTGCTACAGCCCCCCATCCTCCCACAGCCCCCCATCCTCCACACTGCTACAGCCCCCCATCCTCCACACTGCTACAGCCCCCCCATCCTCCACACTGCTACAGCCCCTCATCCTCCACACAGCTACAGCCCCCCATCCTCCCCTTCCCCCGTTGTCCTCCACACTCCTATACTGCCCCCCACCCCTCTGCCATAATAAACTACCGTACCTTACACCTTCATACCATACGGAAGCTGCAGCTCTCGGTGGCGGCGGGACCTCATTCTGTTGCTTGGCAGCTTGGGGCACGGATACGTCCGTGACGTCGGCTGTGCATACGCGCCAACGTTTTAAAATGACAGCGTCCCTGCCCCAGCTGCTAAGCAACAGAAGGAGGTCCTACTGCAGCTTCTGTACGGTATGAAGGTGTAAGATAGATAGATAGATATGGGACCAGCCAAAGGAGGGCGGGGGGTAGGGGGGTCGGGTCTGCGGGCATTACTGGCAGCCATGGTCCGGATCTGGACCGCGGTCCGCCAGTTGATTACCCCTGGCCTAGGTCTTATTTTCAGGGTAGGGCTTATATTGCAGCCCACCCTGATAATACTGCTAGGGCTTACTTTCGGGGTAGGGTTTATTTTCAGGGAAACACGGTATATGCCGGTGCGTTCTATAGGGCGAAAAAAACGGTACTTTACTTCTATTTGAAAATCACAATCCTTCCAGTACTGTATTCCAACTGCTGTATGCTACAAAGAAAGTTGTGAAGTTATTTTCTGTCTGACCACAGTTGTCTCTGCTGCCCCCTCTGTCTGTGTCAGGAACTGTCCAAAGTAGGAGCAAATCCCCATAGAAAACTGCTCTGCACAGTTCCTGACATGGATAGATGTGTCAGCAGAGAGCACTGTGGTAAGACTGGAAATATCTAAACAGCTTCCTCTGGAGCATACAGCTGCTGATAAGTACTGAAAGAATTACGATTTTTTAAAGAGAAGTAGTTTACAAATCGGAATATAATGGGGCTCAAGAATATGGACAATAATAAGTAAGATAAAGCAATATAAATGTATAAAAAATATTAATTAAAAAACATCCAATCAATATGTCATATGCTATATAAACAGTTACGAACAAGAAAAAAAAGGTTCGCTGCATATAGTTTTTTTTCTCTTGTTCTGTGAGTAGCACCCCTGAGTATTGAACCATAATATAGGTAGAGTGCTTCTCCTTTTTTCTTGCATTCTACATGCTATATAAACAGGAATGCACACCACAGGGCCCTTGTGAGTGCAGGACCTGACTAATTCAATTGTACAATAACTGATCAAAAGCTGATTGTTTATTGTCACTGAAGAAAGGACCTAAGGCGGTCCTGAAACGCGTCTGACATCATTACTATTCACACTGCATTTGGATTTCAGGTACGGACAGTATATTTTATTTACGAATGCCTTTCCCCGATTTTGTCCAAACCTGGCTTTCCAGCCTGCTTCTCTAACGCTCCAAACCTGGTTTTCCAGCTTGCTTTTTAAACACTTCAACTCTAGAATGCCATATAAACTCCATCCTGTATACTACCATTACTACGCAATCTGATGGATACCCTAGCTTTCGGACATCTTAGCAATCTGGTGGATACTCTAGCTTCCGGATATCTAAAGCATTGTCTGAATAGACACGTACCAGCCACTTCTGCACCAAGCAAGCATCATCGGCAAAGCGGCAGGATCCTGCTTGCTCACCCCACAGCGGGTCTGCGGAGGACACGGGCAACGGCTGTTCTTGGGGGGCTAGAGCGCTAGCCGTGAGCCCTGTAGCATGCAGTCGGGGGAGCTGTTTAGTGCACTATACGCACGCAACACTTCATTACATCAAGGGGATGACGAGTATGCTCCTGTATACCATTGTTAAACAGTGAAGAGATTGCTGTGACATTTATAGAGCGTATGATACAAACTATTTTATGTGATTAAGTTTTATACTATTGCAAGCTCACATTTTGATTATTATCCAGGACATTAGTATCATATACGGATCCAAAATTTTGTAATGGAGGGTGTTTATTACTTAATAGTACATTATTGTTTACTGTCAGGTCCTGCACTCGTATTTTTCGCCGTATAAGACGCACTTTTTCTTCCCCAAATCTGGGGGGGGGGGGGCGGATGTTGGTGCGTCTTATACGGCGAATACACATTAAAACCCTGTCCTATCGCGGCGGTCCCTGTGGCCATCAACGGGCGGGACCCGCGGCTAATACAGGACATCACCGATCGCGGTGATGCCCTGTATTAACCCTTCAGACGCGGCGATCAAAGCTGACCGCCGCGTCTGGAGGGAAAGTGACACTAACCTGGCTGCACCGGAGGGACCTTACCTGCCTCCTCGGTGTCTGCTCCGGGCCGGGATCCCCTGCATGGCCGGCGCTCCCCTTCGTCGTCCTCACGTCGTCGCGCATGCCGCCCCGTCATCCAATAGTAGCGGCGTGCGTAGCGATGTGATGGCAGCAACGGACAGCGAGGATACCGGGCAGCAGAGACGTTCCGGAGCGACGGGGACACCCCGGGGACGCGGCAACAGCGATGGAGGGCGACATCCAGGGCAGCGGTGACAAGCGGTGACGGGTCCGTAGCGGCGGGGACACGTGAATATTACCTCCTATACCAGTGGTCTTCAACCTGCAGACCTCCAGATGTTGCAAAACTACAACTCCCAGCATGCCCGGACAGCCGTTGGCTGTCCGGGCATGCTGGGAGTTGTAGTTTTGCAACATCTGGAGGTCTGCTGGTTGAAGATCACTGTCCTATACTTAACATTGTTTTCTAGATTTTCCTCCTTTTAAATTGGGTACGTCTTATATGCCGGAGCGTCCTATATGGTGAAAAATACGGTAATATTTTTATTAAATTTATATTGTTTTATCTTATTTTTTATTGTCCATATGCTTGAGCCCCATTACATTCATTTTTTACTACGCCTATTTTTGGCTCTTAGGGTATAAGAGCATTTATGGTAAGCTCGGGAGTGTTATACTAGTTATAGTGAGCCATATCATCTTATACTTTTCAATTTACAAATCTGTTTAACTTTCTAGCACTAGTTGATTAGAAGAAATTTTTTTCCCAGCGGAATACCCCTTTAACAATGAAGACATACCGAGACCCCTAAAGCGGTAGGACCCAGAGCAAATAGTTTTACAGTAAAATCAATGTTTCATATTATAAAATATAATATTGCAATATTAGCTCATTACTTGATCCAATAGGGTACAGTGAAGTCACAGCCTTATGACGCAGGACCTTTTAAAGTCCCAAAAAATAGTAAAATAAAGTACAGCAGGGTCCGAGATCAAAGACTTTTTGGCTTAACGACAAACTAGCAACAGGCATACTAACCAATGGAAGCAAATCTTGTTCTATATAGTAATGTAATATGTCAGAAATGTAACCACTTTGGTGGCAGCACTCGTACCTACATTTAAGTCTGGATTCTAGTATTCTCAGTGGAACTCTGTTGGGACAAATGGTTTAAACTAATAACAAACACAAATACAGAGAAGCTTTGTGAAAATCTTGTATGGCTCCATTTGTCAAGTTTATTAATTAGTCGTCAGGAAACAAAAATAAAGATCTCTTTGTTAAGTTCCTTAACAATTTGCATCAGTCCACAGGAAAGGGGTTTATAGTGATATAATACATTCCTTTAAGACAAAAGTACAAAGACAGAAAACAGGTACTTAACATTGCATGAATTAAAAAAAAAAAATTTGTCTTGTGTCCAAAAAATATTCACATTTGGAAAAATTTCAGGAGCCCCTGGGATCCTTCAAATCCTGGAAACGTCAATTGTTTTGGAAATAATTTCATTTACAGTCTAGTGATATGTTCCTGATATCATTGGATTATGATCGAGTTTTCACAGAGAATCTTTAATAAAGATCATTTCGAAATTATGATCATTTCGTACACAAAATGAACAATGCAGGTCCATTCACAAGTATTGTACAATGCGGCAATACCTACAATAATATAAATAAGTTATATGAAATGAGTTTGTATTTTGATTAAGGTAGTCTTTTTGATTGCATAACTAGATATATGAAATTCACAAGTCAGGCTGGATTCCCTTTCACTTCCGTCCCATTAAGGGTCAGTTCAGCTCTTTTTTGAGGGTCGGAGCAGAATAGACTCTAACGGGTCCCCATCGGGTCTCGACTGATCCCATTGACTTGAATGGGGTCTGTCAGAGATCCGGTAGTTTACCAGAATTTAAAACAATTTGACATGTTGTAGAGTCATTGGCCCAGATTTATCAAACTGTGTGAGAGAAAAAATTAAGTGATTTTTCCACAGCGACCAATTACAGCCCAGCTCTGGTAAAGTGAAAGCTGAGCTGTGATTGGTTGCTGTGGGAAAATCCCTCCACTTTTACAAAGTTTGTTAAATCTGGGCCATAGACCCCAAAACAGAAGAACACCAACCACAACCATATGACAAATAATTTATCTTTACATCATTAAAATACATACAAAAAGTAAAGAAAAGACACATGATGCACTCAAGGAAGACATTTATGAAGTGGTTAAAAAATAAATAAAATAAAAAAAAACAGGCAATGACAGAGGATATCAAATAGTATAGCCCAGAGACCTGGCATGTAAACACTGAGAAGCAGACCGAAAACAGATCTGCAATAATATATGTACATCCCTGAGAGGTCAGAGAAGCAGAGAAACAGTAATAACAATGTACTAAGAAACAGAAGGGTTGCTACACTAGCCAGCCAGGTACAGTACCACCGACCCTCCGCATTGTGTTCTTTTGAGCACAATAAAAGAGTTAAAAAGAGGCATGGACGTGTATCTTAAGAGTAATAATATTAGGTTATGGATAATAGATTTATAGGGACAGAACGTTGATCCAGGGATTTATTCTGATTGCCATATTTGGGGTCGGGAATTGGCATCAGCATCATGCAGGTTTTTGCCTTCTTCTGGATCAACTCAGTAGGGACAAAATAAGGTTATATGTTGAACTTAATGGACTCTGGTCTTTTTTTCAACCGTCAGATATTTTCTCACACACTATCCACACTACTGGTGGATAGTGCGGGAGACGCTGATTAAAACGAGCACTACCGTGCCCGGATCCGCCCGGTCGTTCTCCCGCAATTTTAGTTTTAATCTATGTGTATATCTTGCTGTAACTGACATGGGCGGGGCTTCTGCAGGTTAACTGGCCCTGATGTCAGCGCCGCTTATGAATATTCATCCCCCTTCCCTTCAGTTAGGAACAGCGAAGAGAGGGAGAACTGGAGGGAGGGGGGATGAATATTCATAAGCGGCGCTGACGTCAGTGCCAGTTAACCTGCAGAAGCCCCGCCTGTGCCAGTTACAGCAAGATATACACATAGAATAAAACTACAATTGCGGGCGAACAGCCGGGCGGATCCGGGTGAGGTAGTGCTTGTTTTAATCAGCGTCTCCCGCACTATCCACCAGTAGTGTGAATAGTGCGGGAGAAAATATCTGACAATTTTCCTTTAAGAACTATGTATCTATATGTAACAATGTAGCTATGCATATGTGGTAGGCCTCTGGGGTAGGGGTAGTGTAGTCAGGGTGTTGCTTCAGTATATCAGGGGTTAAGGTTAACCCTATCACTCGTGACGCCAGGCTGAGGGCTAGTATGCTGAGGTATTTCTCCGGCCTATCGCCACCCTTCCCAGTAACGATAGGTGCATGCATATAATGACTGAAGGTCCACAAGGTAGTTGAACTTGAACTTGGATAAACTTTACTTAAAGACTTGCTGTACATCCAATGAACAGTAACAGTCTCATTAATACAGTCTCCATACACCTTAGTGACTGACAGTTGTTGTGGACCTTGACTTTTTATATAAGACTCAGAATTTAGGGTAATTTGCGAAGATCCATCCGGATTTAGGGGTTAGATACGGTCCGGTGATCTTGCAGAGTGCGTAGGGATTGATTACACTCACAGTTTAGTAAAGATCAGCCGTCGCCGCAAGGCTCGGGCCTAACTCACTGATGACAGCAGCGCAGATCCTTCCTTGTCAACAGCCCAGGAACAAGAGAGCGAGATGTGGCCTCTGTGCTTATATGGGCAGGGGCGAGGCCTTTTTGGATTGGTCCATGGTCAGCTGTCACTCACCGTTACATAGCCTGATGGGTGAACACCTGACTTCCTCCAAAGGTCCTATACACAGAAACCATAGAGTCTTTGGAATGCATCACGTGACCCGCAGGTCCTGCGACACTAACTAGGTAAGTACGCTTACTATACAAATATATACACATTAAATCTAAATAATTTTAATTACAATAGGGGTGACAAGGGGCTAGCTAAGGATGAGGACCCCACCTACACCTAGGGACTCTGACTTTGGGGACCTCACTACAAGGCAACGGATACAATCCGGTGCCGGGACACCACACATACGTACGCCAAAGTACGTTTAGCTGCCAAGTCGCTTCGTCAGTGTCCCCTGCGGAGAACAGCTGATCCCTAGGTGCTGATCTCTAGGTTGTCTAGGTCTTCATGAGCCAACCCCTTTTTTTCCTTTATGTTTTATAAATGTATACATTTATTTTCATATTGTAGTGGGCAACCTGATACACACGCATTACCCTGTATTGCCACAGATCTCCTTTTGGCACAGTTGCATACTCATGTATTTGAGATGTATGTATATTTAAAATGTACCTGTTGTTTTAACTAACTTTTAGTATGTCCAAGATTGTAATGGTTCAAAACTGTCTCCTACCAAAAAGCATCATGTTGTTTATAGTTCCAGGTTTTGTTTTCTAAGAATATAAGCACATCTGCATTAAAGGGGTCACCAGAAAATGATAAACTGTTTAAAGCAAGTTTATGTTAAACCTAATTTTTAAGAATGTGTTTTTCTAATGTTCTGATGTTTTATCTAATTTTTCATTTTACCATTTTTTTTATTTATAAATCATATTATAATCTCTGAGTTAATTTGCCTTTTGGGGGAGATTCTGGCTTGGCATATCATTCTTAAGTATGTTTTAGGACTCTTTAAAGGTCAGACATTGACTTTAAGGGAAACTACCTCCAGTAGGTGGCACTGTAGGCAAAGTTACTTTACTTATGGAAATGAGATACTCTGTGTATGTACTTTCCCCATGAAGAACTGCAGGTCTCCTCAAGGAAACATACTATTCCCCTAGTCCCACACAAAATAATTCTGACCAAAAGGCCTAAAACTAAGATGATACTTCCCGTTCTGTAGAGATCACTTTTCAGTAGTACCCTCCTTATCATCACAGACAGAATTACAGTTAAAGTTGACACTAGTTTCTAGATAGATGGAATCAAACCATACACAATAGGCCATGGACAGGCCACAGAACATGTTTAGGAAACTTACTCATTGAAGTGAATCAGGTCCCCTTCGGACCACTTTGCCTATACCAATGGGGCTTGCTGTAAAGCACAACTCTAAATGATGTTAAAAACAGCTCAGGCAAGATGGCAGCCCCCATTATAATGTAAAAAATACAATCAGAAAATAAAAACAGATCAGAAATATAGTATAAAGTAATATAGAGTAACATAGCAGACTATACTAAAACATAAAACTGATGGACAAATGTCAACTGATGGCATTTGCCTTCAGAAAAATCCCATTGAAATCCATAAACCCATCAATGGAAACAGTGAATTCTGATATGTTCCCATGAAATTCTCTTGTCAATGGTAAATAAACTCAGATTATGATTTATGGCAACCCTGCAGTTCCTCAGCTCAGATGCTTCATCTGCCTTCCGGGCACTTCTTTGAGGACTTTTTCCTAGTTCTTGGGGACTTTGGGGGAGATTTATCAACACCTGTGCAAAGGAAAAGTTGCCCAGTTGCCCATAGCAACCAATCAGATCACTTCTTTCATTTTGCAGAGGCCTTGTTAAAAATGAAAGAAGTGATCTGATTGGTTGCTATGGGCAACTGGGAAACTTTTCCTCTGGGCAGGCTTTGATAACTCTCCCCCTTAATGTCTTTCATTGTTGACACTTTTTTTGGTACCTATCCACTTTTTATTATGTTTGTTCAACATGTCTTCTGCTCCTGTATTCTTAAATAAAAATGGATTAGATTGGATTAAATTAGGTTCATAGCACTTGATACAAAATTTTTTATGTACAATACAGTGACCCCCCGACCTACGATGGCCCCGACGATCATTTTAACATACGATGGTCTCTCAGAGGCCATCGCATGTTGAAGGCAGCATCAACATACGATGCTTTTGTATGTCGGGGTCATCTCATAAACTTCTGGGGCCATCGCATAAAGACTGCTTCAGCTGCCACCTGATAGCCATTTACGGTGCCCTGTGTGGTCCGCTGACGATCACTTACCTGTCCTGGGGGCTCCGGCGCGTCCTCTTCAGGATCCCCTGCATCTTCTGCGCTCTCCATCGTCGTCATCACGTTGCTGCGCACGCCGTCCCGTCATCCAATAGGAGCAGCATGCATAGCGACGTGATGGCGGCGACGGAGAGCGAGGATGCCGGGTAAGCAGAGGCCTTGCCAGAGCGTCGGGGACACCCCGGGGACGCGGCAACAACGATCGAAGGCGACATTCAGGGCAGCGGTGAGAAGCGGTGACGGTCCGGTGCGGCGGGGACACGTGAGTATAACCTCCAATACCAGTGGCCTTCAACCTGCGGATCTCCAGATGTTGCAAAACTACAACTCCCAGCATGCCCGGACAGCCGTTGGCTGTCCGGGCATGCTGGGTGTTGTAGTTTTGCAACATCTGGAGGTCCGCAGGTTGTAGACCACTGTCCTATACTTTACATTGCACGGATCCCTCAACATACGATAGTTTCAACAAACGATGGCCCATTTGGAACGGATTACCATCGTATGTTGAGGGACCACTGTAAATATTTGATAAAGAATCTCTATAGTTCTGGAAATCCTGGTCCTATATATTTAATTCCTTGTTGCCATAGACACAAGTACAAAGAATCCTGACATCTTTCCTGTAACCAACAACAGATGCTGCGCTAACCCCAGAAACTTCCTGGAAACACGAATTTGTCAAAATAAAAACCAAAGATTAATGTGGGGAAGGTTTCTTTAAACCAGGAAAATTGCAACCTATGACTACAAACATTTAAGCTTGTCATATTTAATTGCTGCGAAGATCTGAGCTAAGGACTAAAGAAAAACAGGCCACACACTTCTAATACTGTGACATCTCCAACAAACCTTCCTCAAGATGACCATGTCCCATCACTATGGCTCAAACACAGATTTACAGTATTTTATATTGTTGTGACACACGGGAAGACAGGAAAAAGCCGGGTATAAAGCGCAAACCACTTCAGACGTCTCTTCAAAGGTAATCCAACTTTATTACAGCCACATACAAAGGCGTTTCGAGGCGCATGCCTCTTCTTCAGGTAACAGGCTTATCAGATAAGCCTGTTACCTGAAGAAGAGGCATGCGCCTCGAAACGCACCAGGACCCATCTCCCATCTCTAATGCCAGACATCACCGATCACGGTGATGCCCGGCTTTAACCCCTTAGACACCGCAATCAAATTTGATTGTAGCATCTAAAATGCAAGTAAAAATGTCCCGGCAGCTCTGAGAAAGTAAGTAAAAACATCTAAGGCTGGGTTCACACCACGTTTTTCAAATACGGTAACCGTATACGGTTTTCCGCAAAAAAAACACATACGACCGTATCCAAAACCGTATGCATAGAGAATGCATTGTAAACCGTATTCCAAATGTTGTGTACGGTTGCATCCGTTTTGCCTTGGATACGGTTTTGCCGATTTTTCAACCGTAGGCAAAAACACTGTCGACCACGTTTTTGCCTCCGGTTGGAAAACCGTATGCGAACCGTATGCGGTTCTTTTAACATTGTTGTCTATGAGAACCGTACACAGAATTTCAGAATACGGTTGCACACGGTTTTTCTAATCCGTTTTTGGAGTTGACACATGCGCAGATCTTTCTAGAATTCATCCCAGACATCCCACTCCCACATCCTTTGGAATGTCAATAGAACAATAGTAACTTTATTAAATTGCTGGAAAACTAATTCCAACAAAATAGCAAAAACGGATGCAAACGGATAGAACCGTACATACGTTTTGGAACCGTATACGGGGAAAAACCGTATACGTTTTAATTTGGAGTGATACGGTTGTATATGGTTGCATACGGTTTTTGCCATACGTTTTTTTAGCGGAAAACTGCATACGGTAACCGTATTTGAAAAACATGATGTGAACCCAGCCTAACCTGCCAAATTCAGGACCCGTGAAGGTGTCTACTTCCCTCCCTCACAAGTGTCTAGAAAAAGTGTATGTGGTAGAGCTTTTCCCACCACAGCAGAGCTGCGCAAAATTCATCATCCTGCTGCACCTTCTTGATAAATAAGATGCACGCTAGTCAAACCCAACACCAAAATAAACGTGGGAAAATAGATCTACTGTAGACATTCTTTGATATATCTGGGCCAAAATAGTTCATTTTCTAAAACACATTTTGTAACTGATAGGTGTTCTTAAATAGTGTTGGGCCCGAATATTCGCATTTCAAATTTTTATCGTGAATATTGTGAATATATTTGCTATATATAAAACATTGTGAATATTCCCTTTTTTCCACAATATGTGGATATTCGCATATGTGAATATTTGTATATTCCTTCTTTTCACTTGTGGGCCAATTAGAATGATTCAAATAGACTTGTCAGAGGTTATCAACAACATCCCTAGCAAGCAATAGTAAAGTTGCCCACCCCCTCACTCTTTTCTTCCTCGAATATGCGAATATGAACAAATACACGAAATTCGCGAATATAGGACGAATATTCATCTATATTATTCTTTATTCGGGAAATATCGCAAATTCGAATATGGCCAATGCCGCTCATGACTATTCTTGAAGAACATTTTTAAGAAGAGGCGTGTAGACTTGCAAAGTCTTGCGTAGACTTTCCTTCCAGATATATTACCTGGCACAAAGCTTCTATCATGGGAAACTACAGCTGAGAAACCAGGGCTGTGGAATGGAAATCAGCTGTGGGGGAAGTTGGAGTCAGTAGAATTACACCAACTCTGGCTTCTAAATAAAAAATATTAAAGGGGCATTCCAGGATTTAAACATTTTGATATGTCGCTAGGTACTGCTAAAAATAAAATCTAATCAGTGCTCACCCACCTGGTCCCCTGCAACTTCCAGCCCCTATACTGGTCCATTATTGCATTTGCTTCCAAGATGACATTGTGGCAGGACCTTCCCACTAAGCCGATCACTGACCACAGCAGTGTCCCACCTTGACTAGTGATTGGCTGTGCAAGCAGGTCCTGCTCTGACTCCTCATTACTGAAACAGCTGCAAGTGGATACGGTGGGGGACTGGAAGTCCCTAAACCAGGACATATTTTTAGAAACCCCCACAGCGACACGTAAAAAAAAATCCAAGAATACCAATTGGGATGTTATTTTACTACAATAAATTGTTATGACATACATGAGTGGATAGTGGAATGCAATGACCTTTATTGATGGTGCAGGAATAGCATCAAAACCAATATGTATAGCATTCAGAGTATCAATATGAAGGCTCAGTCTCTTCAGTGAGAAATACACCTTTAAAGAGGTACTCTGGTGGATTTTTGTTTTTAATCAACGGGTGCCAGAAAGTTAAACAGATTTTTTAAATACTTCTATTTAAAAATCTCCATCCTTCCAGTACTTATTAGCTGCTGTATGCTCTACAGGAAGTTCTTTTCTTTTTGAATTTTTCTTCTGTCTGACCACAGTACTCTCTGCTGTCCAGAGCAGGAGAGGTATGCTATGGGGATTTGCTCATGTGTGGCGCCGGGCCGATTAGGGCTAGGGGCCACTGACTGTGGGCAGAGGTTCAGGCAGGGTAGGGTTAAAGTAGTTCCCCCCCCCCTCTCTCCCTATCTTGGTTGCTCTCAGGCTGGTTAGGCTGGGTTCACACCACGTTTTCTTAAATACGGCTCCCGTATACAGTTGGGAGGAGGGGGCGGGGCTTAATCGCGGCGCCCGCACTCAGCCGTATTTGGGAACCGTATTTAATGCAAGTCTATGAGCCGACCGGAGTGAACCGCAGCCTCATGTCGGCTTCGTTTTTCGTCCGTATGCGGTTTCCCGACCGCAGGCAAAAACGTGGTCGGGCGCCGCGATTAAGCCCCACCCCCCCTCCTCCCAACCGTATACGGGAGCCGTATTTAAGAACCCAGCCTTAGCCAGTTAGAGGGTGAGCAAGGGTTCACATGGGGGAAAGGGGCTGGACTGTCCACCCAGGGTATAAGCAAGGGTCCTCCCTCCCCGCAGGCCCCCTTTTGTACCTGTGTCCAGCAGAGAAGGTCCCCGCCCTCCCTCCCCTTTTGATTGTTGTACGGGGTTTTTTCCCCTTTTGAATTTTGTAACCCCCTGTCAGGCCCAGGGCCTGATTATGGAAACATACATGTGTTTTATAAGACATGAGTGAGGGGTCATTCAGACGGTGTATCCTTTGTTTTTTGTGTATTGCATTTTATTGGGGGGTCTGGCTGTTTGTTTGTATCTCCTTTGAAGTTATGCACTCTGGTCTCATCATATAATCAAGAAGAGAGATGCCCCACCTGGTGGGATCAGAGGGGAGGGGGGGAATGGAGTTTCCCTCCAAAGAAGCAGATAATACTTAAAATGCTGGACTCAACGGTTGTTCAAGGCTGTGCAAAAAGCTGACAAGAGCTGAACTCTCACTCCCTAGGAGGGCTATACCATCATGCTGTAAGAACTTCATCTTTTGTTTTCTGAACTTGCCTTGCTAAACTCTTTTATATATTTTTGTACCTGTATGTCATTTCTTTCTGTATTTTTATATAGTCAGCACTGTGATACCTTTTATCAGATTAAATGTTTAATTAATCAGCTCTGGTCTTTGATCTCTAAATATATGAGCTCACCTTTCTGAAGGCAGCTCTGGTGGAAACACGTTTATCTAAGGGTTAATTTGGTGACTTGCTGGGACTAGTAGTGGATACCCAGAGGTCTGGCGGTTTTAACCCTTGCACCATCACACTCTCTCTAATGTCTTGGCTGGACCAATAGGGTGTGACCGTGACACCCCCCTTTAAAAATTTTTTTTTATTTAATTAATAAAAAAAATTAAAAAATTATAAAAAAAAATAAAAGAACTGGTGGAGAAGTCTTACCTTCTGTTCATTTCATTTGAAGGGATGTTTGTCTTTTGGTTGTATTTTGTTAAGTCACAGCTGGCGGTAAAGGAGAGAAATCCATGGAGAAGCGGAGGGGGAAGGCTCTTAGGCCCAGCTGCTGAGGCCGGCGGCTGGCTGTGGGGCTCCCCCTGGTTTGGCAACCTCATGGAGGTTAGACGGTTTGGTTACTATGTTGACAGTGTTATGACTAAATAAAAAGCTGTGGCCGACCCCCATGTCCACCAAAAAGTTAATAAATTGTCGGAGTGCTTTTATATGCAAGGTTTACATGACGGGGGAGGGGGAGAATTAAGAGGTAAGAGGAAGTTGGTCATTAAACACAGTCTGCCCTGGACAGTTCCTGATATGGACAGATGTGTCAGCAGAGAGCACTGTGGTCAGACAGAAAAGAAATTAAAAAAGAAAAGAACTTCCTCTGTAGTATACAGCAGCTGATCAGTACTGGAAGGATTAAGATTGTTAAATAGAAGTGATTTACAAATCTGCTTAACTTTCTGGCATCAGTTGATTGAAAAAAAAAATATATATAGTTTTCCACCAGAGTACCCCTTTAATGTACAGGGGACCCTGGAAACAGTCTCTGCTCTTAGCACAGCCATGCTTAGTAATCCCTTACTATCATTGTCATTCTACAACCTGCCCTGGCATTCCTCGTAGCCTGGACTGTCCTGCAGACTGTTCCAAACAGTCATTTTGTCCTTGCTTTAGGCTGGCTAGGTTCCACAGGGACCAGAACATCGGGGCTTTCCACATGCTGAACTGGTTCTTTCTGGAGCAGGAAGCAAAGAAAAGCACCCCCTTCTGCTCTTCCAGATGCTTGCCAGGTATCCACTGTCACTGTCCATAGGTTACAAAATCACAACCTCCTTCTCTCCCATGAATGATTGTACTGGCTCCACCATTGTGCCCACATTAATGCCTTTCCAAATGCTTAACAATATGTGTTAAATGGGCACAGTCATTAACCCCTTGGGGACCGAGCCCATTTTGACCCTAAGGACCAGAGCATTTTTTGCACATCTGACCACTGTCACTTTAAGCATTAATAACTCTGGAATGCTTGTACTTATGAATTTGATTCTGAGACTGTTTTTCCGTGACATATTCTACTTTATGTTAGTGGTAAATTTCCGTCAATACTTGCATCATTTCTTGGTGAAAAAATTCCAAATTTCATGAAAAATTTGAAAATTTAACATTTTTATAACTTTGAAGCTCTCTGCTTGTAAGGAAAATAGACATACCAAATAAATTATATATTGATTAACATAAACAATATGTCTACTTTATGTTGACATCATAAAGTTGACATGTTTTTACTTTTTAAGACATCAGAGGGCTTCAAAGTTCAGCAGCAATTTTCCAATTTTTCAAGTAAATTTCAAAATCGGAATTTTTTAGGGGCCAGTTCAGTATGGAAGGGAATTTGAGGGTCTTTGTTTGAAAATACCCCATAATGGACCCCATTATGAAAACTTCACCCCTCAACGTATTCAAAATGACATTCAGAAGGTTTGTTAACCCTTTAGGTGTTTCACAGGAATAGCAGCAAAGTGAAGCTGAAAATTCAAAATCTTCAAAAGAGGGCTAGAAGAGTGGGAGCGACAATGGGATTTTGGAGAGCGAATTTTGCTGAAATAGTTTTTGTGGGGCATGTCGCATATAGGAAGCCCCCATGGTGCCAGAACAGCAAAAAACACCCCACATGGAATTTTTATAAAGTTGGACGTGAAAATGAAAATTTTTAGTTTTTTTTACTAAAATGCTAGTGAAAATGTCCCCCCAAATTTGAAACCCCATTTCTCTCGAGTAAGGAAATATATCATATGTGGATGTAAAGTGATCTGCAGGTGCACTAGAGGGCTCAAAAGGGAAGGAGCGACATTGGGCTTTTGGAAAGCAAATTTTGCTGAAATAGTTTTTGCGGGGCATGTCTCATTTAGGAAACCCCCATGGTGCCAGAACAGCAAAAAACACCCCACATGGCACACTATTTGGGAAACTACACCCCTCAAGGAACGTAACAAGGGGTACAGTGAGCCTTAACACCCCATAGTTGTTTCACGACTTTGCGTTGAATTTGGACATGAAAATTTTTATTTTTTTTACTAAAATGCTGATGTTACCCAAAAATTTTTATTTTTACAAGGTAATAGGTGAAAATGTCTCCCAAAATTTGAAACCCCATTTCTCTCGAGTAAGGACATACCTCATATGTGGATGTAAAGTGATCTGCGGATGCACTAGAGGGCTCAGAAGAGAAGGAGCGACGTTGGGCTTTTGGAAAGCAATATTTGGCTGAAATGGTTTTTAGGGGGCATGACTCATTTAGGAAGCCCTCATGGTGCCAGAACAGCGAAAAACACCCCACATGGCACACTATTTGGGAAATGTAACCCCTCAAGGAATATAACAGGGGGTGCAGTGAGCATTTACACCCCACTGGTGTTTGACAGAACTTTGTAACAGTGGGCTGTGCAAATGAAAAATAAAATTTTTCATTTTCACGGACCACTGTTCCAAAAATCTGTCAGTCAGCTGTGGGGTGTTGAGACTCACTATACCCTTTATTACGTTCAGTGAGGGGTGTCGTTAAGTTAAACAGATTTGTAAATCTCTTCTATTAAAAAATCTTAATCCTTCCAGTACTTTTTAGGGGCTGTATACGAAAGAGAAATACAAAAAAGAAATGCATTTCCTGTGATGTCCTTATCACAGTGCTCTCTGCTGACCTCTGCTGTCCATCTCTTGCACATACTTTGGACTCCTGCTGGCCTGGAGGAAGTCCAAAATCAGGAAATGCAGTCTGGAGTGCTGAGGGGTGTATGCAGGCTTAGCCAGTCATAGCTCATCTTACACTGAATTGCTCTAGGCTGTGTGTAGCAGAGTGAGGGAGGAAATTCTCCCCTGTATGGCTTCAGATGATGTCATGCCTGTTGGGGAAATTCCTTCCCAGTCTGTGAACCTGACTGAGACTGAGCAGAAAATACAGAGCAATATCAAGGTAAAAAACTAAAAGTTAATAAAAATAAAGGCAGGGGGTGGTTTATCATGATGGGGGCAGTGAACTGGGAGGATTATAAAATTTAACAAGATCATGACAGGTACTCTTTAAAAGATAGCTGCCTGTGCCCTACATTTACAGTCCAGGGCAGGAAGAAGTTAAACCATTTTAGAGATTGGTCTAGCACAATCCAAAATAAAATCCAATGGTTTATTCAGATTTTGAATAAAAAAAAAAACATGTCCAAAACTATAGTGCCAATGCGTTCCAAATACACCTGTTCATTTTGATAGCATGCCGGAATCTTTCTCTTTGTGTCTGTTGATTGAACTATTGAGAGGCCTTGTCACTTTGCTTTTGAAACCTGTGGTCAACACAGAACGAATGTGAGTAAATTTGTAAATTTTTTTACTATGTCACAGGCTGCATGTATCGCTTGATGTACTGTAAGTAAGTCATATACAGAGCAATGGAGATGGTCTGCTCCTTACACTTTTGGAGTTTCTCAATAGTCTCTGTTTCTTGCTAGGGGATAAGATGTCTGATTGCGGGGGTCCTGCCCACGATCTCCCTGCTGCACCCAGCGTCTTTTTTAGAGCGTAGGGTGCAGCCCCGGAGGCTCATGACGTCAAGGCTATGCCCCCTAAATTCAAGTCTATAGGAGGGGGCATCATCAATGAGGTGGCGTGGCCGTGACGTCACGAGCGGGGCGTGACAGTGATGTCATGAGGCTCCGTCCCGTAACAGCAGTCATCCGGCACAGAGCCCCGTGATCAGACATCTTATCTCCTATCCTTTGGGTATAGGATAAGATGTCTAGGGGCAAAGTACCCCTTTAAGTGGAAATGTGAATTGATGAAATACTGATTTCAACCCAATGGAGAGGATTTGGTGGGAGGCATACCGATCAGGAGTGAAAACCTCACCAATATGAAAAAGACAGAGATCAGACTGTAGGAAGCATTTGGATGCAATTGTTACTGGGTTAATGGGATAAGTTGTTTTTCAGTTGTTGGCTCATATGTGTGTTGAATAACAATGGGTATTTACAAAAGAGTAGAAGTTAACGCACTACCAATCATTTTTCTACCAGTCTAAGGAATGTTATTTGTCCTGACATGACTTGTCATTACAGACAATTACAATTATTTTTATTATTATCATCATTGTTTCTCTACTACTGGTTATATATTTTATCAATATAACATATTCCTTGTCATTACATTTCCCAGATCATGTATGCCCACATTGCCTGGTGCTAATTCCTGCCTGCAATTTAGTGTCCGTCCTCTGATTGCTGTGAGGCTATGTATAGCAGACCTCTGATTACATTGTATTCTAAAGACCTGTGATTACAAGGACGACATTATTAAAAGAAATCTCCCAGCTGATCATTATTTATATGAGCAGGGCATTAATATTGGCAGAACAATCAGCGGGGCTCAGGCATACCATCTGATTTCACTGGTAGATGTCATACCACTCTGACCTATTATCTTAGTTAGGTGTTTGGCT
Source organism: Hyla sarda (assembly GCF_029499605.1). Lineage (NCBI taxonomy): Eukaryota > Metazoa > Chordata > Amphibia > Anura > Hylidae > Hyla > Hyla sarda. The sequence continues at coordinate 35,650,218 of NC_079197.1, read as the reverse complement.
TAGTCCATCATTTTGCTTTGTTTGTAAATGGATTAACCTGGTGTTAATTATTGATTAATATGAGCTACACCCTTTACATTATTAAATTGATTCTAAGATAATTAACTGACAATGTAGCCGGTAAATCCCAACTGAGAAGTATCCACTGCTTTAATGTTACTTCTTTGCCTAAGGATATAGTAGTGTTGGAAAATAATGTATGTAATGAAATTTATATTTTTTATAATGACATTTTAATTAATTTTTAACCCCTTAAGGACCCAGCCCAAATATACCTTAAGGACCCGGCCATTTTTTTAACATCTGACCACTGTCACTTCAAGCATTAATAACTCTGGGATGCTTTTACCTTTCATTCTGATTCTGAGATTGTTTTTTTAATGACATATTCTACTTTATGTTAGCGGTAAAATTTTGTCGATACTTCTATCATTTCTTGTTGAAAAATTCCCAAATTTGATGAAAAAATTGAAAATTTTGCATTTTTTTTACTTTGACGCTCTCGGCCTATAAGGAAAATGAATATTCCAAATAAATTATATATTGATTCACATATATATCAATATGTCTACTTTATTTTTGCATCATAAAGTTGGCATGTTTTTACTTTTGGAAGACATCAGAGGGCTTCAAAGTTCAGCAGCAATTTTCCAATTTTTCACAAACTTTTCAAAATCAGATTTTTTCAGGGACCAGTTAGGTTTTGAAGTGGATTTGAGGGGCCTTCTTATTAGAAATACCCCATAAATGACACCATTATAAAAACTGCACCCCTCAAAGTATTCAAAATGACATTCAAAAGGTTTGTTAACCCTTTTGGTGTTTCACAGGAATAGCAGCAAGTCGAAGGAGAAAATTCAAAATCTTCATTTTTTACATTCGCATGTTCTTGTAAACCCAGTTTTTGTATTTTTACAAGGGGTAAAAAGAGAGGAATTTTCTTAAAATGTGTAACCCAATTTCTCTTGAGTAAGGAAATACCTCATATGTGTATGTCAAGTGTTCGGCGGGCCCAGTAGAGGGCTCATAAGGGAAGGAGCGACAGTGGGATTTTGGAGAGTGAGTTTTTCTGAAATGGTTTTTGGGGGGCATGTCACATTTAGGAAGCCCCTATGGTGCCAGGACAGCAAAAAAAAAAAACACATGGCATACTATTTTGGAAAATACACCCCTCAAGGAATGTAACAAGGGGTCCAGTGAGCCTTAACACCCCACAGGGTGACTTTACGTTAAAGTTGGATGTGTAAATTTTTTTTTTTCACTAAAACGCAAGTTTTCCCCCAAATTTTAAATTTAAGTAATAGGAGAAAATGCCCCCCAAAATTTGTAGCCCCATCTTTTCTGAGTATGTAGGTACCCCATAAGTTGACCTGAAGTGCACTACGGGTGAACTACAATGCTCAGAAGAGAAGGAGTCATAGTTGGCTTTTTGAGAGCAAATTTTGCTTGGGGAGCATGTCGCATTTAGGAAGCCCCCATGGTGCCAGAACAGCAAAAAAAAACAACACATGGCATACCATTTTGAGGAACGTAAAAAGGAATAAAGTGAGCCTTAATACCCCACAGGGGTTTCACGACTTTTGCATATGTAAAGAAAAATATTTTTTTTTCACTAAAATGTGTGTTTCCCCCCAAATTTCACATTTGTGCAAGGGTTAATAGCAGAAAATACCCCCCCAATTTGTAACCCCATCTCTTCTTAGTGTGGTGGTACCCCCTAAGTGGACATCAAATGCACTGCAGGAGTGCTACAATGCTCAGAAGAGAAGGAGTTACATTTGCAAATTTTGCTGAAATGGGAGGGGCATGTCGCATTTACTGCCAGAAAAGCAAAAAAAATTAAACTTGTAAATACATTTCTTTGGAAAAAGGACATACCTCATATCTGGGTGTAAAACGGATCTCCGGGTGCACACTGGTCACGGAGGAACAGGAGGGCAGTCAGGGGCCTTGAGCTTCTGCCTATGGAGCCAGAACAGTGGGATTCCCCCCCCCCCCCCTCAAGGGGCATTATATGGAGTACAGTGGGACATAAAAGGATAAAACAGGTTATGCTCCCAGAATGATGACCCAGAGCATAGCCAAAACTAAAAAATATGCCCACCCCAAATCCTATGCTCTTAATCATCATTCTGGGAATGTGATGTGTGTGGCCGTCCCTAACCTGTTTCCTCAAATGCGCACCCGCTCAGGTGGAGAGAGAGCGCTGCGCATTTGAGGCAACATAAAAAGTCCCCGATGATAGTGACTCAGTGACCCATGACCCAGAGAAAGAAAATACCCCCAGAGGTCTTTTTTTTTTTATGAGAGTTTTTTGGGCAATTTAGTGGTTTTATGGGCTTAAAACTTGGAATGTACTCTGGACTTGGTACATTGGGGTCAAATTATGGAAAATTTTAATGAAAAGGGAAAATTTTGTACTGCATGGAAGTGTGATACTCCCTGAAGCAGTTTTTAATGCAGAGGCCCGGATGATCAGGGCAAGTGTCACATTGATAGGTGGTGTCCTTCCGTATCCCCCTCCTGTTACACACTCTGCATTTTATCTGGGATCGTCCCTTCTTTCCAGTGTGGGGGACCTCACCTGGAAAGTGTTGGCCTGGGACGATCCTGGCACCTATAACTTCAGTTCCTTGGGAAGTCTGGCCTGCTCTTTCCCGGTCAGCAAAGATCAGGACCTTTAGGACTTCTTCTTGGAACTGAAGGTATGTTCCTGTGTTGCCAGCGTTCTGGTACAGTACAAAAGAGTTGTACATGGCAACCTGTACCAAGTAGACCGTAACTTTCTTGTACCATACGCGTGTTTTCCGCATGGCGTTATATGGCTTCAGGATTTGATCAGAAAGATCAACTCCCCCCATATACCGATTGTAGTCCAGAATACAATCAGGCTTGAGGACCGTTGTTGTGGTACCTCACACAGGGACAGGTGAGCTGCCGTTACCATGAATAGTGGTCAGCATAAGGACATCCCTCTTATCCTTATACTTGACCAGCAACAGGTTTTCATGGGGAAGGGCACGGGACTCACCCTTGGGCATAGGTGTCTGAACAAAATTTAGAGGGAAGCCTCTCTGATTCTTCCGCACGGTCCCACAAGCAGACGTCGATCTGGCGGCAAGGGATGTGAAGAGAGGGATGCTGGTATAAAAGTTGTCCACGTACACATGGTAACCCTTATCCAGCAATGGGTACATAAGGTCCCAAACGATTTTCCCACTAACACCCAGAGTGGGGGAACAATCTGGGGGTTCAATACGGGAATCTCGTCCCTCATACACCCTAAACTTGAGAGTGTACCCGGAGGTACTCTCACAAAGTTTATATAGCTTCACGCCATATCGCGCCCACTTTGAGGGAATATACTGGCGGAAGATGAGTCTCCCCTTAAAACTGATGAGAGACTCATCTACAGAGAGCTCCCTAAGCGGTACATAGGCCTCCAAAAATTTGGCCCCAAAGTGATCGATGACCGGCCTCACTTTGTAAAGCCGGTCATAGGTAGGATCACTTCGGGGTGGACATGCCGCATTATCTGCATAATGCAGGCTTTTCTGAATGGCTTCAAACCGCTTCCGTGCAATGGCCATACTGTACAGCTGGGTCTGGTATAGGACGTCCCCACTCCAGTACTGCCTGACACTTGGCTTTTTGACCAGGCCCATGTGCAGCACGAGGACCCAAAATGTCCTCATTTCGGCTGCACTGACGGCATACCATTCATTGGACCTGGCCAAAAAAGAATCAGGGTGGTGGGCGATGAACTGCCTGGCGTGCAGATTCGTCTGCTCCACCATGTGATTGACCAGGCTGTAACTGAAAAAATAACTGAAATAGTCAAATTCAGTGAACCCAGCCGTGTCAATCCGGATTTCGGAGTCGCCAACAAACTCCGGAATCCATGGCTGATAACCCTCTGGGGGTCTTCAGACAGGTTCACCGGAAGGGGGCTCCAGTAAAATCGCCTGGGGGGTCGGACTCCTAGTACGAGCGGCATCACCACTCGCACTAGTGCCAGCCACTGGGGCACTTTCATGGGGGGTTCGTGGCCTCGCCTGACGGCGTCTCCGCCGACGTATAGGTGACTCATCATCAGTACTAGATGATGAGGAGGACGATGAAGAACACAGGAATGTTGGATCTTCATCGTCCTGACTGACAGATTCGGAGTCGGAGGCAAGAAAAGCGTATGCCTCCGCTACCGAAAATGCCCGGCGAGCCATCGCCTTTTTCTACGGTGGCGGTGGGGGGGGGGAGGGTGTGTGTGTGGGGGGTGGCGGGGATGTATGTACTGTGTGTGTGCTTGGTGTATACTATATACTATAGAAATCACACACCGTTATATGAACAAAAATAAAAAGCTGCGGCCCAAAAAAAATGGGGGGAGGGGGGGGCCAAATGCAGCGCCCTGAACCCCTAATAGGGCCCGAGTCAAGCTGAAAAATCTCTGGCAAACCCTTGGGGACCTATTAGAGGGTCAGGGGGGGGGGGATTTTTTTTTACTTTTATTTTACTGTTTTACACAATTTTTTCCTACCTTTCCCTGGGGGGGTTTCTGTCCCTGCTCTATGGGGGATCGTCGGTCCTGAGGGGGCTCCAATCCTCACAGTGGGGGGTCCCTGGCACCTTCGAGCAGCTTTGCCCGCTGACTGAACTCAGCTAACAGGCAGAGCTGCAAGAAGATGCAGTTAACCCCTCCCCCACCGGCTGCTATTGGCTGGACCATCGTCCAGCCAATAGCAGCGCTCCTGGGGGGGTGACGAAATCGCCACCTCCCCATAGATACAGTGGGTGATAGGGGGTGTATTTTACACCCTCGATCACCTTGTATCTTCGGGTCAGCGGGTCACACGTGACCCGTATGACCCGAATCGCGGCAGATCGTTAGTATGAATTCACCAACGATCTGCTGCGATCGCCGACATGGGGGGGTCTAATGACCCCCCTGGGCATTTGCGCAGGATGCCTGCTGAACGATATCAGCAGGCATCCCAGTCCCCGCCCGGCACGCGGCGGGGACCGAAATTCCCACTGGCGTATGGATACGCCCTGGGTCCTTAAGTACCAGGACGTCAAGGCGTATCCATACGCCCTAGGTCCTTAAGTGGTTAAACAGGGATCAATTTATGTAGGCGGGCAGAGCACTGAAAATGTAGCCGACAATAATAAAAATGTATTGTGTGCGTGTCTTTCACTTTTTTTTTTTTTAAAAACAATTTTTTTTTATGTAGCACTACTACTCCCAGCATGGAACATGATGGGAGTAGTAGTTCCTGTACTAATAGTACTAATAGACAGATTGCCCCGGGTGTCAGGATGCGATCGTACATAATATAGCAGAGTTGCGGAGCAGCTTTCTCCTGCACTTGCATCTCTGCTCTGTACTGTATTGGTGGCAGCCAACCACCGCTCTCAGTGACAAATATGAATGAGTGAGTGGCCAGCCGCAGTACAGAGCAGAGAGAGATGCGAGCGCAGGAGAAAGCCGCTCCGCATCTCAGGGATGAAGGATGAAGAACGATTGCAGCAGGTGTCAGGAGCGACACCCCCTGTGATCTGTCCTTAATTGCAGGTACTACTGCTCCCAACATGGAGCACACTCTGCTCCATGCTGGGAGCTATAGTACATGCATTAATAGACAGATCGCAGTGAGTGTCACTTCTGACACCTGTTGCGATCTGTCTATTAATGCAGGTACTCCAGCTCCCAGAATGGAGCAGAGTGTGCTTCATGATGGGAGCAGTAGTACCTGCAGTTAAGGACAGATCACAGTGGATGTCACTCCTGACACCCGATGCGATCATCCTGCATAATGTATAGATACGGGGCACGGCCGCTCTTCTGTGGTCCCCTGCACTGCCGTATATATGCACATATTCGTGTTTCCCACAGAGAGTTGTGATTGTCTGGAACCATCCTTTGCGGGAAATATGAAAAGGTGTGTCTATACGGCAGTGGAGGGGACCATAGAAGAGCGGCCGGCCACATCTATTAATTATACAGAAGGATCTCAATTGGTCACCTGGGGCGATCTGTCAATTAGTACAGGTACTACTACTCCTATCATAAAACACTGTGTTCAATGCTGGGAGTAGTAGTACTACCTAAAAATAAAAAAGTAAAAAACACACACACACTACACACATATTTTATTATCGTCGGCTATATTTTTAGTGCCCTGCCCGCCCACATAAATTGATCCCTGTTTAAAAATGTATCGTTATAAAATTTCGTTATAAACAAAGATACATATCGTTAAATACAATTTTTTCCATCACTGTATCTATTTTATTATATTTTTTTAATGGTACCCTACGAAATTTTATTAAAAAAGGTATCTCCATCACCTTTTTTGGACCGATAAAGTAAAAAAAAGAATAAAAACTGCCTGCAAAAACGCCAAAGTTAAAACCCACATGTCGTTTTTCTTGGCGTTTTTTACTCCCATAGATTTCTATGGGAGAAAAACACCACGATTTCAGGGGGGAAAAAACGCCATAGGCTGAACTTGCTGCGACTTAGCAAAACCGCCAAGGAGCTGAAAAACGCCAAAAAGAGGGAAAAAAACACCAAAAGGATAAATAAAAACGGCAAACTGAAAAACGCAAAGTGGAAAAAGAATTTTGCAATTTCTCATTGATTTACAGCTAACGTCTGGCCACAGCGTTTTTTCATGGGGGACAATTTGGCTTTTTTTTTATTTAGAAAAACGCACACAAAAAAAACAAGGTGGAAACGTAGCTTTAGTGTTGCGCCCAAATATTCGTAATGCTAATTTTTATAGCGAATATTGCAACTTTGCGATTTCGCAAATATTACTAATAAAGCACTATATATTCACAATTAAGAATATTTGTTTTTTTTCACAGTACACATCACAGTGATTGTTCCTCCCTGCTTTCAGCTTGTGGTCAAAAGAAGGCTCCAATACTATTTACTGTGAGAATGGAGTGCAAATATTTCGCATATGCTAATATTCGCATATTCGCGAACATCGTCACTTCCAGAGGACACTGATCCCTCCCTTCTTTTAGCTTGTGGGCCAATGCTAATGATGCAAATACAGTTGTCAGAGGTTAGCAACATCCCTTGCAACCAATAGAAGGTTACGCACCCCTTCCCTACATAAGATTCATCCCAGCAGCAGTCCCTTTGCAGTTTCATGTGGTTGTGAGAGGAGATTGAATACTGTCTGTGCTTTCAAGTGCTTTTTTCAAAGCAAAGTTAATTATCCAGCAATTTTTTTGTGTTAAATAGAGTATGTTAGCTTAGTAGATAGGTTCTAGTGTAGGGTAAAGAGTTTATGCTTTGCTTTTTTAAAGGGTACCTCTCATCAAAAAAACTTTTGATATATTATAGATTAACATATACAGAATAACTTTACAATTGCATGTTATTAAAAAATATGCTTCTTTCTATTTAATTTTCCACTTTGAAGAAATGACCACTAGGGGTCTCCCTACCAGTCCTGGCAGCAAGCATTTCAGACTCATGCTGGAGTCCTAAACACTACGAGCTGCCAGTCTGCTTTGTTCACAAAGGAGAACACTTAGAACTGCCAGCCTGCTTTGTTCTCAGCCTGTTTGGCTGTGAACAAAGCAGGCTGGCAGCTCTAAGTGTTTAGGACTCCAGCATACTTCAGAAATGCTTGCTGACAGGACTGATCAGGAAAAATACAATAGAAAGAAGCATATTTTTCATTAACATGCTATTGGAAAGTTATTCAACATTCATTAATCTAAAATATATCAAAAGTTTATTTGATGAGAGGTACCCTTTAACCACTTAAGGACTCAGGGCATACCTGTACGCCCTGAGTCCACTACCTTTCTATAACGCGGGGCCATGGTCGGGACCTGTGGCTAATAGCGCGCGGCACTGATCGCGGTGCCGCATGCTATTAAGCCTTCAGATGCAGCGTTCAAAGTTGATCACCGCATCTAAAGTGAAAGTAAACTACTCCCGGCTAGCTCAATGGGCTGTTAGGGACCGCCTTTGCGATATCGAGGCATCCCGAACAGCTGAAGCACACAAGGAGGACCCCTACCTTCTTCCTGTGTGTCCGATCGGCGAATGACTGTTCCGTGCCTGAGATCCAGGCATGAGAAGTCAAGCGGCAGAATCATTGATCAATGTAAATGATCAGTGAGTGCAGTGTTATAGCCCCCTATGGGGGCTATAACATTGCAAAAAATATAATTTGAAAAAAAAGTTAATAAAGATCATTTAACCACTTTCCTAATAAAAGTTTGAATCACCCCCCCTTTTCCCATAAAAAAAAAAAAAAACAGTTTAAATAAAAATAAACATAAGTGGTATTGCTGTGTATGCAAATGTCCTAACTATAAAAACATATCTTTAATTAAACTGCACGGTCAATGGCGCACGCACAATAAAATTCCAAAGTCCAGAATAGCGTATTTTTTGGTCACTTTTTAAATTATGAAAACATTTATAAAAAGTGATCAAAAAGTCCAATCAATAGAAAAATGGTTAAAAAAATTGTAAAAAATGAGCCCTCATACCGCCGCATACGCATAAAAATAAAAAAGTTATAGGGGTCAGAAGATGACAATTTTAAACATATAAATTTTCGTGCATGTAGCTTTTTTTTTTTTAGAAGTATGACAAAATCAAACCTATATAAGTAGGGTATCACATATCGTATGGACCTACAGAATAAAGAGAAGGTGTCATTTTTACCAAAACATTTACTGCGTAGAAACAGAAGTTTTTTCTTTAAGAATCTAGCCTTCTCCCGTTTGACAGCGACAGTGAGAGGGACCTCTTGGGGGAGGTCATGCATCAGGCTGAACTGGATTTCAATACTGATGCTCAGGACCTTTTGGAAGGGATGGAGGAGGAGGGGGTAATGGCTGTCAGTACCCCAGTGACATCCCTTCCAACTGGTGCAGGTGGTTTTAGCCAACGAACACCCGCACCTAGTCACACCCAGGCATCAGCGAGAGGACAGCGGAGCCAGGTCAGGGGCTCCACTTCTGCTATTCCCCTCAGTCCACCACAGTTTGGCCCTGGATCTGACATATCAGGGGGCGAAGAGAAGGGTGACACAGAATGGGGTCCTCAGCAGCAGTGATGAGGAAGGTAGGCACCCAAGGGAAACGGTGCACCAGGTCACCAGGGAGACCAACATTAGTAAATGTGGCATCTGTAAACTTTGCCATGCCAGGGTGAGGAGAGGGAGGTCTGTGGCTCAGCTGGGTACCACTGCCCAGCACCTGAGAGTCAATCACTGACGGGAGTGGGAACAGATGCGGGGTGGTGGTAGCAGCGCCACCAGCAGTGTGCAGCTCCTGTCACTGTACTGCAAACACCACAACCCCTTCCAACCATGCAAACTCCCCCCCCCCCCCATCCTCTCATAGAGGTACTGGTACCGGCAGCCAGACCTCTGCCTCCACTGCACCCTCCTCTATGTCCTTCACTGCCATCCGGCGCAAGTCGTTTGGTTGCTGACACATTTGAATGCATGGTGCCCTACCCCCCAGGGACTGGCGCGTGCATTCACTCAATGGGCTCCTGGCAAGGGTTATCGCTCAACATCTGATGATGCCCTTCAATCTTGCGGACAGCAATCGATTCAGGCAGATGTTGGAGCAAGCCCAACCCAGATGGCGTGTCCCCAGCCGCCATTTCTTCGCCAGGACCAGCGTCCCTGCCCTACTCCATCACATTGTGCAGAATGTATCCCTGTCGCTGGATCATGCTGTCAGTGACATGGATGGTTGGACCAGCAGACATGGGCAGGGACGATATCTTAGTTTTACAGCCCATTCGGTTTCCCCTCGAGGCACCGTGGAGGGATCGGCAGCATCTGTGTTTGTGGTGCCGCCCCGGGGTGTCCAGGCACCAAGCCCTCAAGCCACTGTCTCCACGGCTACTGAGCCCCCAAGCAAGTGTCCCTGTAGCTACGCAAGTGTGGGGCACGTGCGCTGCCAGACCATGCTCCAGCTTGTGAGCTTAGTGGAATGGAGACACACTGGACCTGATGTTCTGGCCATACTACAGGCTCAGGTGAGAAGTGGCTGACACCCCAGAGGCTAGAGGCAGGTATGGTTGTCTGTGACAACAGCAGCAACCTACTCGCCACTCTCCATGCTGGCAGTCTCACCCACGTGCCATGCCTGGCACATGTCCTAAACCTTGTGTTACAGAAGTTCCTGCGCACATATCCAAGGTTGAGTGACATAGTGCAAAGGGTACTGAGGATTGCCAGCCACTTCTGATGCTCCCCAACAGCCGCCACGTCCCTGTCCAAACTGCAGCGGAACAACAGCCTGCTGATTGTGGACAGCATGAGGCAGTGGAACTCCACCCTCCCCATGCTGGAGAGGTTGTGGGAGCAGCGAAGGGCAGTGAGGGAGTACCTGCTTGAAAAAGGCACTCCAGGGCCATCACACCAACTCCCCATCATCACTAATATGGAGTGAAGGGCAGATACAGCAGGTCTGCCATGTGTTGGCCCCATTCAAGCAGGCGACCAAAATGGTCAGCGGGGAGCATGTCCACCTCAATGACCTGCACCCCATAGTGTTCTTGCTGGACAGGACACTAGATTGCCTGCTCGAGGCTGGGCAGAGAGCTTTGGTGGAGCAAAAGGAGGCAACACTGCAAGACCAGGCCCAGGACGAGGAGGAGGAGGGAAGAATCTGTTGACGTCCTGGAGTCTGGGCCTGGTCAGGAGGGAGAGCCGGTGTTGTGGGCACCGTTAGTCTGGGGGTGGGGCATTTCCCATCGGGAGCAGCAGCAACAGCAGCAGGAGGACCAAGAGGTCATGGTAACAGGCAGCCATGAAGAGTCACAGCAGGCTGTCCTTTTCTCTATGGCTGCCCACATGCTGCGATGTCTCATTAGGGACCCCCAGATCAGGAACATTAAGAAGAGGGATGAGTAGTGGTTGGCCACCCTTTTATACCCCCACTGCAGGGGGAAACTGGAGCAGTTCATCCCAGCCAGCCAGAGGCAGGAACGGATGGATGAACTCCAGTCCTGTCTCATCAGCCGGTTGGAGCAGGCAACTCCCCAGCCTCCAGTTGTCCCCACCCATCTCATCCAGCAGATGGCTGGACCCAGATGAGATGAGGCTGTTCTACCAGCTTGCGTGACCGAGTAACAGCAGTGTTACGCCAAGCGCTCCGGGTCCCCGCTCCTCCCCGGAGCGCTCGCAGCGTTCTCCTGTTCGCAGCGCCCGGTCAGACCCGCTGACCGGGTGCGCTGCGATAATGTCCCCAGCCGGGATGCGATTCGCGACGCGGGACGCGCCCGCTCGCGGTACGCATCCCGACCCGCTTACCAGACTCGTTCCCCGTCTGTGCTGTCCCGGCGCGCGCGGCCCCGCTCCCTAGGGCAAGCGCGCCGGCTCTTTGCGATTTAAAGGGCCAGTGCGCCACTGATTGGCGCATGGTTTTAATTAGTATGTTCACCTGTGCACTTCCCTATATTACCTCACTTCCTTGCCGGATCAGTGAAAGCGTTCCTTGTGTATCCCAAGCCAGTGTTCCAGACCTCTTGCCGTTGCCCCTGACTACGATCCTTGCTGCCTGCCCTGACCTTCTGCTACGTCCGACCTTGCTCTTGTCTAATCCCTTGTACCGCGCCTATCTCAGCAGTCAGAGAGGTTGAGCCATTGCCGGTGGATACGACCTGGTTGCTACCGCCGCTGCAAGACCATCCTGCTTTGCGGCGGGCTCTGGTGAAAACCAGTAGCAACTTAGAACCGATCCACCGACACGGTCCACGCCAATCCCTCTCTGACACAAAGGATCCACCTCCAGCCTGCCGAATCCTGACAAGCAGCAGTCACCACCAGCAGCTGTCCCGCATGGTGGCAGACTACACGGTGTCTGTTGGTGCTCCCAACAGCATGAGCACCAACAACCCCATGGAGTACTGGGTTGCTAGGCTGGACACCTGCCCCAAGCTCACTCAGTATGTGCTGGAGTTACTGTCTTGACACCCCCCGCCCCCCCCCCCCCCATCAGCGTACTGTCGGAGTGGACATTCAGCGCGGCAGGTGGGGTGGTCACTGACAAGTAGACCCGTCTGTCCACCGACTCCATGGAAAGACTCACATTCATAAATATGAGTCCTGGATCGACGGCGACTTCTTGGCACCCGCTGTTGGTTTTGAGCGCTGAAGGGGCCCTTATCAATCCCTCTCCTTGGCTCTACCTCCAATAAAACCATAGTTTTTTAACTTTTTACTTTATTTATTTCTATTTATTTACTTATAGGGTCCCTTGTCAATCCCTCTCCTTGGCTCTGCCTCCAATAAAACCGTTGTTTTTTAACTTTTTATTTTATTTATTTATTTCTATTTATTTATTTACTTATATATTTTTATATATATCTATGAATTTATTTATTTTTTGTAATCATGGATGAATGTCTTTATTTTAAAATGTTTTTGATGAATTTATTTCTGTTTTTAATCATTGATGAATTTATTTATTTATTTCTTAGTTTATTGATGAATTTATTTGTTTATTGATTAATTTGTTTAAATATATCTGTATATATGATTTTATTTATGTATCTATTAATGAATGTATTTATCTTTTAATCAATGATTTTGTAGTCTGTTCAGAAGGCACTATGTGTTCATCAAGACACCCAGACCGGATTGTTGTACGTTTTTCATGAACCTAAAGGATCTCATTTTCAACAGAGATGAATCAGAGCTGCATTCGTTTTGTGGATTATGTTTACCTGAAATTCTATGTATTGGAGAAAAACATAACAATGTAAAAATAAAAAATAAATATAAACGCACACGTTTTAACCAAATTAAATATTTATAACAAATGTGAACAAAAAAATATCAAACACGCCTCTAAGGCAACTCCTTCAACTTTTTCTGGAGGTCCAGCATCTTCTGCACCCGCTTTTTGTGTTGCTCCTCCTGGTACTTTATATTAGGGATCGACCGATATAGATTTTTTAGGGCAAGGTAATTGCCGATACCGATAATGTAAAAAATCGTGAATATCGGCTGATAATATCGGCCAAACCGATAATCGGTCGATCCCTACTTTATATTCTTATCCAGAAGCCGCTGCTACTGCTGTATCCTCATTTGCTGGTTTATAATTTCCTGAAATATAACTGTTAGGATTTAAAAAAAAAAAAAAGTTAAATTACTTTCAATGAAGATTAAGATGTAATTAGTGCATTGTGTAGAATATTTGTTAATGGTATTTATGAAGATTATATAGTTGGTTAGTTAGTGTTAGTTGAGTATAGTTTAATGTTATTTATAAAGATGAGCGAATCGGACGAATCAGAATATGTTTGGAATTTCCAGAGAAAGATCTTTACAGCGGTTAATCAATTCACCTGAAGCCCACATAATTGCAGGCAGGCAGATAGACGGGAACAGTAGAGAAAGAGAGAGTACACTTTATGTTGCTACTGTACTGGGGTGTATTACTCTAAAGCTAACAGGGGCCAGTTAGTGTAAGCACTAAAAGACCTATTCACCTGCTTATAATGCCTAATTCAGGTGTAACTGTTATGGGGCGTACTTTCCTATCCTAAGTGTGAGCTACGCAGTAAAGACAAAAAAAGTGTGTGCAGCTTACAACTACAAAACTAGGTGCTATTAAATAGATTAGGTAAATAAAACCAAAATCCGAAACCTCCAGGACCTCACCAGAGATACTGGTGAATGAATGTGGTATGATAATAAAATATATAACATATATAAAAATATGAGGAAGGGGTCGTGTATTAGTACCCTGAAATGTGTTTAGATTGTGGACTTTTAAATATGCACTACTACTTCAAGAAATTTGCCATCTTTGGAAAAGCTATTCATCTGTTGCCCGGACTGAATAGCAGCATCCAAATCATGCACTTTCAATCAAACAGCCAGCCTTTGCTCCCGACATCTCACCCCACGTGGACCTTCTCCTAATGTCAGACGCCACTCCACTGGAGCTCCGGTCTCGCCGATCGGAGTAACAAGTGTCTATTCTCCACTAACCAAAATGGAGTGCGGCAGAGGTGCAGTGCTCACGGTGTGTTATAATCCATCGCCTCCCTCTGATCTACTTGTGCCATTTCAATTCCCCCTCTCATCTCCCGTTGCCATTTCATTCCCCCCCCCTCTGATCCCCTCGTGCTATTTCAATCCCCCCTCCGATCCCCCTGTGCCATTTCAGTCCCCCTACTCTGATCCCCCTGTGCCATTTCAATTGGCCCCTTCTGATCCCCCCATGCCATTTTAACCCCATTCTGATCCCCTATACAATTACATGATGCGATGGGCATGGGCGGAGCTTCCTGTGATTTCAACTATATATAATTAATTATGCAAATTAGCATGGCCGGGATATATAGATAAGGTGGCAACCCTAACTGTGGCATATACGTATGGACAGCATAGAAATATATCTCACATTTATATTGCACATCCATTTTCCTGCCTCACACTATATACCCCTCACACACACTCACACACACACACACACACACAGACACACTATAGATTATAGTTGGTGTGCTGTTGGTCTGGACTCAGGAGAAGCTTTATTTGTCAGATCGCCAGTATTTGCTTCATTTAGTGTTACCCCGAGTTCCCCACGGGGAGACGAACCAGCTTTACACCCCACATCGTACCGTCAGTTCCCTAGACAGGTAAATCTTTGCTCTGCTGGACAATATCTGATTGCTCAGACCCCACATACATACAATCGCAATACAATCTGATCTTATAACGGTAATTTTAAATCTAATATTTCCCCTTCAATCCGTATTTATTTCCCCACCAATCAAGCACAGGCCAAGGGGCATCCCATTGGGCAAAAAAGATCACATGGCTTCCTCTGCATTAAAACTCTTAAAGGCACATGAACAGTTTATAAAGGCAACATAACACATACATTAAAAATCATGGTACGGTAAATTAGAACACAATACAATACAGCACTTGGAGCAGTGGGACCCAGATCAGACTCTTAGGGTAGCATCTGAGTCAACATTTACCTAATAGGGCATATACTGCACTAGAATATCACAAAATTGTTTTTATATGTATATTATACTTTACCCATGTACATTATCTTTGTGATAATGTTGTGCATGTACACAGACATTTGTTTAATATGGAATTGGATTAGTAAGTGTACATAGCTAAAGGGATCAGTATTCCATGCCAGTTTCTATCCTTGTGAGTTCTTTTTGCACTTGTGTTTCTTTGTTTCTTAATTAGCATTTTCTCAGCCTCATGGGATGTTGCACTAGATTGTATATGCTAATTTAATTGCAATGTATTCCATAGTATTATTCCTGAGGAAGCTTGAAGGCGCGGAACATATGTAGGGGTTGTGCATATCCCTGGGTAAGACCTGTCATGTCATATGGTATATGGTATTATTGTGTTAGTTAGATCCATGTCTTCAGTGCACTGTCTACTCAGTTTAATCTCTGTGGCACTCTGGCCCTCTGTAGGACATCTGGTATCTGGAATACTTACCTATATTCTGTTACGGCTTACCTTTGGTATATGTTATCCATGGTGTTACTTTGCTGTGCCATTTCTTCGTTTTTAGGATCTTTTATGTATGTTTAATGTGATCAATAAAGATTTTGTATGTTTACTATTACTTGTTGTGGTTATCTAGTAATTTTCCTTTGGTGTATATACTTGAATGCATTACTAGTTCAGTATTTCCCTGTTTGGACTTTTTGCCCCACAGGATGCTTTTTGGTGTATAGTATTAGGCTTTAGATAAAGTGGGCAAAAATGAAACGCATTAAGTTGACCATGGCTCGAGAACTTAGGACAGACTTCATTGAATTTGAAATATACACTAGTGTTGAGCGGCATAGGCCATATTCGAATTCGCGAATATTCGCGAATATATGGACGAATATTCGTCATATATTCGCATATATTCGCATATTCGTTATATTCTCGTTTTATTTTCGCATATGCGAACATTCGCATAAGCGAAAATTAGCATATGTGAATATTGGCATATACAAAATTAGTATACGCGAAAATCCGCATATGCGAAAATTAGCATTTGCTAATGTTCGCATATGTTTGCTAATGTTCGCATATGCGAATTTTTGCATGCCAGTCTCACACAGTAGTATTACAGCCTTCTTTACACCACACAAGCTGGAAGCAGAGAGGGGTGATCACTGTGATGTGTACTGTGAAAAAAAAAAAACGAATATTCGTAATTACGAATATATAGCGCTATATTCGTGAAATTCGCAAATTCGTGAATATGCGATATTCGCGAATAATATTCGAATTGCGAATATTCGTGAGCAACACTAATATACACTCAATTAAAACTTAAAATTAATTTGGTAAGCAATTAAATAAATGTCCTCCAAAATATCAAAGAAATAGTGCATTTCAAACGCAACCATCAAAAGCTGAGGCTGGGTAGGGGGCTGAAGAGACCGGGCCCCTATTGTCACAGCGAGCGCTGTCTCTGCCCTCCGCTCCTGGGTTCCGGCATCTCCCGGTCAGACGCACTGACCGGGAGCACGGGCCCCACAGTGGCAGAGACGCGGCTGGCGTGGCGGCTGATCCCCGCTCACGCACTGCGTCCCTGTTCAGCCTACCTTCTTCACGCACGGCTCTCGGCTCCTCTGCATCCCGGCGCGCGCGGCCCCGCTCTCTAGGGCGCGCGCGCGCCGACTTCAGTAAATTTAAAGGGCCAGCGCACGTGTAATTACCCGTGCGCTGGTTCCTCACCTCCCACTGTCCTTCCCAATAAAAGGCACCTTCCCCTTCCTGCCCTTGCCGGATCTTTGTGCCTTGTGCCTCAGAGAAAGCGTTCCCTACTGTGATAGTTGCCTTGCCCGTTGCCGAACCCGTTGCTACCGTATACTCGCCTGTGAACCCTTGCCGCCTGCCCTGACCTCTGCTACAATGTGCAACAAATCCGACACGTTTCCCCCCTATTTGGATAGCCCAAACAATGAGAGGGGTTCATCAGGGGAAAAGAAAAAGGAACCAACACAGACTAGGATAACAATAAGGCATTAACCAGATATGAACAAATGCCAAAACTGAAATAAATCGGTCCAATTAAGGACCACTCATTCAGACACCATAGATGTTTGATAGCACAAATGGAGAGATCTATGATGATTATCTCTCCTCCTCCCGAGCGGCTGCCGCTCGGGAGGAGGAGAGATCGTCATCATAGATCCCTCCATTTGTGCTATCAAAACATCTATGGCGTCTGAGTGAGTGGTCCTTACAGTGGAGATGTTTTCAAAACATAACAACAAGTTGAATATTGTATTTTTAATTGGCATTTTCCTGTAATGAGAAACCCACAAAAAGGAAATACAGGCTATTGTGTTGCACAGGTGTATAGCGTCGCAGTTACGCTCCGTAACACCAGCTTAGTGATGTAACAAGTGCAAGAGGATGCACATTATAAAGTGTCCTTCCACATGATGTCTTTTTTATCAGCATTTTTTCCTCGTGTACCTCCCTTCCTGGGAAGGGTTCTTATGATTTCCCTCCAAGTGCACTGAAGTGTAATCTACAGGAATAAGAGTATCCTGACTGGGAATGAAGCTGTGAAGCAGGCGTCACCGTCACTCTACAGATTTATGAGGAACAAACCGGTGGTCACATCACAGGGCTGGAGAGGGATCAACATTCCTCAGTCCGGTAACATCCACATATTCTTTAATGTACTCTGAAGGTCTTAAGGGACTGCGAAAAAGGAGAAGTCAACGAAATGAGGGCAACGTAGTAAGAAGAGGTTTATCACATGTGAACTCGGAGACATTAAGATGCTGATCACAGAAATAGGAGATTCTGCTTTACAACCTTTATACAGTCCCATCTCCTTCAGTGTGCTGATAGCAGACACATGAGCAGGAAACTAACGTGTCGCTAGCTAGGAAATGGGCCACCGGTTTAGATAAACTTTTGACATGTCTTAGTTTTCATGCTTTAGGGTCCATGAAACGGAAGAAACAACAGTCATTAAAGGATTTTTTTTTTCCTGGCAAAGACTGATATGTTCTCTATAATATAGTCTCATATGCTACACAAGGGAATGTTGCCAGCATGTTGGCTTTCTGGAAACCAAAGTAACTTTTTTGGGTTTTCCCCCCTACTAATACTTTTTACTATATATGACCTACACTCTCTTAAGGAAAGATTATATATATTTTTATTCACCAATGGATAGCAAAAACTACCATAACTATAAACCTACATTTGCTAACAATAAGGATATACTCAATTACCGTCAATCCACCAAAAAACTTTATTAAATAACACACTACACAATTATCAAAACAGCCCAAAAAGGACAGACACCACTAACCTCACGAAGTGGGTAGCCCCAGAAACGGTGTCCGTCGAGGGTGCACAGGGTTCCCCAAATGGCCACCGGCAACATACTAGGAACAGGTAATGCATTCTAAGATGTATACTAATATGCTATGTATGATATTTTAGCATACATGGTATTGTGTGTATATATACGGAGGAGGATTTAAGACTTTATATATGTGTGTTGCCTACATTATTTATTATGTATTATCCATACGGTAGGGGACACTGTTGCTTATTGGGGTGCATGTTTTTTATGGGTTAGTGGTGTCTGTCCTTTTTGAGCTGTTTTGATAATTGTGTAGTATGTTATTTAATAGGTTTGGGCAAGACTATTGTTCATGATGTTGGTGGTGGCATGCATCTGGACAGACACTATTATATCACCACTTCATTACAACATGACTATGGAGAGTGGGCATGGCCTTAGAAGAAAAAATGTGATCTTCAATACAAAGTTGGTGCTGGTGATTTGCAGAAGAAAGGAGCTTCATGGGACAAAATAATGATACAAAAGTTATTATAAAAATACTCAGATATAAGCCACACTCTTCACAGGAGAATCACACGTTTTGGGGGTTCAACAAACATGTAGAATTCACTGAATATCCCAAAGAGGAAACAATAATTTACTCCTGTAATAACTTCCATAATGTAATAATAATCTTAGCTTTCAGTCTCTTCTGCCGTCATACATAACTCTTCGTCCCTTCTCTTGTTCATAACTCTTGTTCCCTTCTGTGCTTTTATGTCAAGTGTTTACAGTATGGAAGAAAACTGATTGTTTTCACCCTCCTCAGATCCAACACATCCCGACTTTGATTTCTATAGTGAATGTATCCGTAGAGAGAGAAGTCTTGTGTCATGTCTCCGGGCAACAAAATAAACAGCTCTGTCTGCAATATATATACAAGGTGGAGAACCTCGAGGGGAAGCCTAAACCATAAACCAATGTATGTATTACAAGTGGTATGAGGACATGTATACAATCTCCTAAATAATGTAATCAAATGGGTTATAGTTGAAAGCATTAGAAAGTCTGCTATTAAACCTACAGGACTGTAGAGAAATCTAGTATTTTGTATATATACAGACTATATTTAGGATCAATGCTTTCACAAAGCCATTGTAGCTAGTTAGATGAGCAGTAAGGGACCTGGACATTGTTTCCCTCAAGCCAAGTGATCTGAAACAAAATCAAATATACATACAGCAATTAGATTTACAGTGCCACATTGCATCCAGGCAACTAGTTTTATGCTTCATCTAAATCCAGGGGGGGGGGGGCAACATAGGCTACATACAGCCCACAGTAATGTTGTATTTGGTCTCCATCCACCAGAACTTGGACTTACCTGTGTCCTGATATTTCAGAAAAGAAGAGTATGCAAAGCAGATCATTGGTATGCGCCCTGTTCAGGTGACAATCCCTGGGTGTTAGTGTATTACACACTACACACTATGGAGCCGCTGCCGCCATCACCACAATGTCATGGCCTATAAGGCGAGTGACCCAGTGGTCCAGAACTAGCCCCCTGCTCTGGGCCATGCCACAGACTATGCTTACACAGCTTGTTCAGAATGTATTCTATCTGATGTTAGTTGCTTGAAATTCGTTGGAAAGCAGAAGATCAACATATGACATGTGGATGTGTGGCCGTGTCTTTCCTTCTAAATTTGTGTCAATGTGATTTTGGCTAGTTCAAGCCTGAGGGGGCATTGCAAGTTTAGTATTCTCTTGTTGGTACTGTGTCATGCACTAACCCACTGGCTATGCACTAGGCACAACACAGTGGATCAGTGTTACCCAGAGTTTTCTTTTTAAATTCCCATTTATTAACTAATTCAGCAGGAGCTGAAAAGTGGGTACTATGGGGTCTTCTCTTCCTCTGTTTAGCAATCCAGAAAGAATTGCTGCTCTCTGCATTTATAGGAGCGGTGAAATGCATAGCTGTTCTCATGTTATCCCAACAAATAGGAGTCCCCCACCTATTAGAAGCTTATCACATGATGTCTAAGCTATTGTTACGCCGAGCGCTCCGGGTTCCCGCTCCTCCCCGGAGCGCTCGCTTCACCTCCTCCGCTGCAGCGCCCCGGTCACGTCCTCTGACCCGGGGCGCTGCGATCCTGCTGCTAGCCGGGATGCGATTCGCGATGCGGGTAGCGCCCGCTCGCGATGCGCACCCCGGCTCTCCTACCTGACTCGCTCCCCGTCTGTTCTGTCCCGGCGCGCGCGGCCCCGCTCCCTAGGGCGCGCGCGCGCCGGGTCTCTGCGATTTAAAGGGCCACTGCGCCGCTGATTGGCGCAGTGGTTCCAATTAGAGTTATCACCTGTGCACTCCCTATATTACCTCACTTCCCTTGCACTCCCTTGCCGGATCTTGTTGCCTTAGTGCCAGTGAAAGCGTTCCTTGTGTGTCCCTTGCCAGTGTTTCCAGACCTTCTGCCGTTGCCCCTGACTACGATCCTTGCTGCCTGCCCCGACCTTCTGCTACGTCCGACCTTGCTTCTGCCTACTCCCTTGTACCGCGCCTATCTTCAGCAGCCAGAGAGGTGAGCCGTTGCTAGTGGATACGACCTGGTCACTACCGCCGCAGCAAGACCATCCCGCTTTGCGGCGGGCTCTGGTGAAAACCAGTAGTGGCTTAGAACCGGTCCACTAGCACGGTCCACGCCAATCCCTCTCTGGCACAGAGGGTCCACTACCTGCCAGCCGGCATCGTGACAGTAGATCCGGCCATGGATCCCGCTGAAGTTCCTCTGCCAGTTGTCGCTGACCTCACCACGGTGGTCGCCCAGCAGTCACAACAGATTGCGCAACAAGGCCAACAGCTGTCTCAACTGACCGTTATGCTACAACAGTTGCTACCACAGCTTCAGCAGTCATCTCCTCCGCCAGCTCCTGCACCTCCTCCGCAGCGAGTGGCCGCTCCTGGGATACGCTTATCCTTGCCGGATAAGTTTGATGGGGACTCTAAGTTTTGCCGTGGCTTCCTTTCCCAATGTTCCCTGCATCTGGAGATGATGTCGGACCTGTTTCCCACTGAAAGGTCTAAGGTGGCTTTCGTAGTCAGTCTTCTGTCCGGAAAAGCCCTGTCATGGGCCACACCGCTCTGGGACCGCAATGACCCCGTCACTGCCTCAGTACACTCCTTCTTCTCGGAAATCCGAAGTGTCTTTGAGGAACCTGCCCGAGCCTCTTCTGCTGAGACTGCCCTGTTGAACCTGGTCCAGGGTAATTCTTCCGTTGGCGAGTATGCCGTACAATTCCGTACACTTGCTTCTGAATTGTCCTGGAATAATGAGGCCCTCTGCGCGACCTTCAAAAAAGGCCTATCCAGCAACATTAAAGATGTTCTGGCCGCACGAGAAATTCCTGCTAATCTACATGAACTTATTCACCTAGCCACTCGCATTGACATGCGTTTTTCTGAAAGGCGTCAGGAACTCCGCCAAGATATGGACTCTGTTCGCACGAGGCGTTTCGTCTCCTCGGCTCCTCTCTCCTCTGGTCCCCTGCAATCTGTTCCTGTGCCTCCCGCCGTGGAGGCTATGCAGGTCGACCGGTCTCGCCTGACACCTCAAGAGAGGACACGACGCCGTATGGAGAACCTCTGCCTGTACTGTGCTAGTACCGAACACTTCCTGAGGGATTGTCCTATCCGTCCTCCCCGCCTGGAAAGACGTACGCTGACTCCGCACAAAGGTGAGACAGTCCTTGATGTCTACTCTGCTTCTCCACGTCTTACTGTGCCTGTGCGGATGTCTGCTTCTGCCTTCTCCTTCGCTACAGTGGCCTTCTTGGACTCTGGTTCTGCAGGAAATTTTATTTTGGCCTCTCTCGTCAACAGGTTCAACATCCCAGTGACCAGTCTCGCCAGACCCCTCTACATCAATTGTGTAAATAATGAAAGATTGGACTGTACCATACGTTTCCGCACGGAGCCCCTTCTTATGAGCATCGGATCTCATCATGAGAGGATTGAACTTTTGGTCCTCCCCAATTGCACCTCGGAGATTCTCCTTGGACTTCCCTGGCTTCAACTTCATTCCCCAACCCTGGATTGGTCCACTGGGGAGATCAAGAGTTGGGGGTCCTCTTGTTCCAAGAACTGTCTAAAACCGGTTCCCAGTAACCCTTGCCGTAACTCTGTGGTTCCTCCAGTAACCGGTCTTCCCAAGGCCTATATGGACTTCGCGGATGTTTTCTGCAAAAAACAAGCTGAGACTCTACCTCCTCACAGGCCTTATGATTGCCCTATCGACCTCCTCCCGGGTACTACTCCACCCCGGGGCAGAATTTATCCTCTCTCTGCCCCAGAGACTCTTGCCATGTCCGAATACGTCCAGGAGAATCTAAAAAGGGGCTTTATCCGTAAATCCTCCTCTCCTGCCGGAGCCGGATTTTTCTTTGTCTCCAAAAAAGATGGCTCCCTACGTCCCTGCATTGACTACCGCGGTCTTAATAAAATCACGGTTAAGAACCGCTACCCCTTACCCCTCATCTCTGAACTCTTTGATCGCCTCCAAGGTGCCCACATCTTCACTAAATTGGACTTAAGAGGCGCCTATAACCTCATCCGCATCAGAGAGGGGGACGAGTGGAAAACGGCATTTAACACCAGAGATGGACACTTTGAGTATCTGGTCATGCCCTTTGGACTGTGCAATGCCCCTGCCGTCTTCCAAGACTTTGTCAATGAAATTTTTCGTGATCTATTATACTCCTGTGTTGTGGTATATCTGGACGATATCCTAATTTTTTCTGCCAATCTAGAGGAACACCGCCGGCATGTCCGTATGGTTCTTCAGAGACTTCGTGACAACCAACTCTATGCCAAAATTGAGAAATGTCTGTTTGAATGCCAATCTCTTCCTTTTCTAGGATATTTGGTCTCTGGCCAGGGACTACAGATGGATCCAGACAAACTCTCTGCCGTCTTAAATTGGCCACGCCCCTCCGGACTCCGTGCTATCCAACGCTTTTTGGGGTTCGCCAATTATTACAGGCAATTTATTCCACATTTTTCTACCATTGTGGCTCCTATCGTGGCTTTAACCAAGAAAAATGCTGATCCCAAGTCCTGGCCTCCTCAAGCAGAAGACTCCTTTAAACAACTCAAGTCTGCCTTTTCTTCGGCTCCCGTGCTCTCCAGACCTGACCCTTCCAAACCCTTCCTATTGGAGGTTGATGCCTCCTCAGTAGGAGCTGGAGCTGTTCTTCTACAAAAAAATCCTTCCGGGCATGCTGTCACTTGTGGTTTTTTCTCTAGGACCTTCTCTCCAGCGGAGAGGAACTACTCCATCGGGGATCGAGAACTTCTAGCCATTAAATTAGCACTTGAGGAATGGAGGCATCTGCTGGAGGGATCAAGATTTCCTGTTATTATCTACACCGACCACAAGAACCTCTCCTACCTCCAGTCGGCCCAACGGCTGAATCCTCGCCAGGCCCGGTGGTCTCTGTTCTTTGCCCGATTTAATTTTGAGATTCACTTTCGTCCTGCCGATAAGAACATTAGAGCCGATGCTCTCTCTCGTTCCTCGGATGCCTCAGAAGTTGATCTCCCTCCGCAACACATCATTCCACCTGACTGCCTGATCTCCACTTCTCCTGCCTCCATCAGACAGACTCCTCCAGGAAAGACCTTTGTTTCTCCACGCCAACGCCTCGGAATCCTCAAATGGGGTCACTCCTCCCATCTCGCAGGTCATGCGGGCATCAAGAAATCTGTGCAACTCATCTCCCGCTTCTATTGGTGGCCAACTCTGGAGACGGATGTTGGGGACTTTGTGCGAGCCTGCACTATCTGTGCCCGGGATAAGACTCCTCGCCAGAAGCCCGCTGGTTTTCTTCATCCTCTGCCTGTCCCCGAACAGCCTTGGTCTCTGATTGGTATGGATTTTATTACTGATTTACCCCCTTCCCGTGGCAACACCGTTATTTGGGTGGTCGTTGATCGATTCTCCAAAATGGCACATTTCATTCCTCTTCCTGGTCTTCCTTCTGCGCCTCAGTTGGCTAAACAATTTTTTGTACACATTTTTCGTCTTCACGGGTTGCCTACGCAGATTGTCTCGGATAGAGGGGTCCAATTCGTGTCTAAATTCTGGAGAGCTCTCTGTAAACAACTCAAGATTAAATTAAATTTTTCCTCTGCATATCATCCCCAGTCCAATGGACAAGTAGAAAGAATTAACCAGATCCTGGGTGATTATTTGCGACATTTTGTTTCCTCCCGCCAGGATGACTGGGCAGATCTCCTTCCATGGGCCGAATTCTCGTATAACTTCAGGGTCTCTGAATCTTCCTCCAAATCCCCATTTTTCGTGGTGTACGGCCGTCACCCTCTTCCCCCCCTCCCTACCCCCTTGCCCTCTGGTCTGCCCGCTGTGGATGAAATTTCTCGTGACCTTTCCATTATATGGAGAGAGACCCAAAATTCTCTCTTACAGGCTTCTTCACGCATGAAGAGGTTCGCGGATAAGAAAAGAAGAGCTCCCCCCGTTTTTTCCCCTGGAGACAAGGTATGGCTCTCCGCTAAATATGTCCGCTTCCGTGTCCCTAGCTACAAGTTGGGACCACGCTATCTTGGTCCTTTCAAAATTCTGTGTCAAATTAATCCTGTCTCTTATAAACTTCTTCTTCCTCCTTCTCTTCGTATCCCTAATGCCTTTCACGTCTCTCTTCTCAAACCACTCATTCTCAACCGTTTTTCTCCCAAATCTGTTCCTCCCACTCCTGTTTCCGGCTCCTCGGACGTCTTCTCGGTCAAGGAGATTTTGGCTGCCAAAAAGGTCAGAGGAAAAAATTTTTTTTTAGTAGACTGGGAGGGTTGTGGTCCTGAAGAGAGATCCTGGGAACCTGAGGACAACATCCTTGACAAAAGTCTGCTCCTCAGGTTCTCAGGCTCCAAGAAGAGGGGGAGACCCAAGGGGGGGGGTACTGTTACGCCGAGCGCTCCGGGTTCCCGCTCCTCCCCGGAGCGCTCGCTTCACCTCCTCCGCTGCAGCGCCCCGGTCACGTCCTCTGACCCGGGGCGCTGCGATCCTGCTGCTAGCCGGGATGCGATTCGCGATGCGGGTAGCGCCCGCTCGCGATGCGCACCCCGGCTCTCCTACCTGACTCGCTCCCCGTCTGTTCTGTCCCGGCGCGCGCGGCCCCGCTCCCTAGGGCGCGCGCGCGCCGGGTCTCTGCGATTTAAAGGGCCACTGCGCCGCTGATTGGCGCAGTGGTTCCAATTAGAGTTATCACCTGTGCACTCCCTATATTACCTCACTTCCCTTGCACTCCCTTGCCGGATCTTGTTGCCTTAGTGCCAGTGAAAGCGTTCCTTGTGTGTCCCTTGCCAGTGTTTCCAGACCTTCTGCCGTTGCCCCTGACTACGATCCTTGCTGCCTGCCCCGACCTTCTGCTACGTCCGACCTTGCTTCTGCCTACTCCCTTGTACCGCGCCTATCTTCAGCAGCCAGAGAGGTGAGCCGTTGCTAGTGGATACGACCTGGTCACTACCGCCGCAGCAAGACCATCCCGCTTTGCGGCGGGCTCTGGTGAAAACCAGTAGTGGCTTAGAACCGGTCCACTAGCACGGTCCACGCCAATCCCTCTCTGGCACAGAGGGTCCACTACCTGCCAGCCGGCATCGTGACAGCTATGCATTCCTGGTCTAGATAAATAGTTTATAGTGTCTATGCCAATATCACTGGTGGTCTGGTGGCCTAGGACAGTAAAGAATTTAGGACTGTAAGTGTGATTGACACCTTGGTCCCTTGTTCATCTTATGCCATAGTGCTGTGTCGAGAAACTTGTGATTGCATAAAAGTAACGTTACTGAGGTCCCCCCTTTCCCCCCAAGCCATAAAGGGAGCCCCTATGCCCTTTTGGTTGACTTTAAAGTGATCAGCTTTTTACAATATTCAACAGAATGTTTAACCACAAAATTATAAACTATTTTCAATCAAATCCAATGCATCTCTATGTATTTATACTTTGTATGTTTTCTTTGGTGTAGACAAACAAATTCAATGCTGTGTTAATTGGCTGGTTCCTTTGTTCTTTATGGTTATATATATATATATATATATATATATATTTATATATTTTTGTTTTTTATTGCACCGCTCATTTCTGACATAGTAAGAGTTAACTGAAAGATTTTTTATCTGTTTTAATCAAAATGGAAATCACTGCTTGAAAAGTAAATGCCGCGCCATTAGGCTGAAATTGTTACACTTCCTTACTCAATGTTGTAGTCAGTCGAAAGCTGATTAAAGTGTATAATGGGTCCCAAAGCTATGGGCAGTAATTTCAGGTATTTTAAAGTAGGCCAGTGGAAATGACTTCTGAATGACTTTCTTTCAAAGCTTGAACCTCTTTAAAATGGTAATTTAGCTAATTTGAAATATCTCTATAAGTATAGTCCATAAGCATTGGCAACATTCAGGTTTGATGAAATTGTAAACAAAGGATATAATATATAATCCCAATTCAAATCAGGGTGTGTAGCCGGAATGTAATTATATGCAGGGCTGGAAATAATTATATTGCAGGCCTACTATGTACTGGTCGGGCATACAGTGTTCAGGGAATGTGTGGTCCGAGACATAGCTCATTTATTGCAGAAAGTGTGTTAATTTTTTCCAGAACCTCCAGATAAGGAGGAGAATTATATATTAGAAAGAAAATTTTACTACCATTTTATAAACAATTACATTTCGTCTTTTGCTGAATAGAAGAAAAAATAATCCAGTGGGTTGAATGCCGAAATTAGGTAACAGAATAACAAAAACTATTTTAAACATGCCCTAAAGACACATTTCCTAAAGCAGGCCTATAACATTCCCTATTCGGTCTCCCCTACTTTCATCCCCCCCCCCCCCTTCTGATTCCTCTGTTTTTTGGACATTTGAAAAGTTCCATATTTGTCAGTCTCCACCTACACTTTATGTACTTTATACATTAAAAATTTAGTTGGTGACTGGATCATCCGACTTAACGTAATCTACCGTATTTATAAAACATAGCTGGACTATTGTATCAAGAAAGCACCATCGGCTTTTTGTCTCTGGCCAATTTCTTATAGACTGTAAGCCTCGTGAGCAGGACCCCCACTTCTCTTGCATTGAATAATTAGTTGTCATATTGGAATGTCTGATTCTTCTCTTTATTTGTACGCCCGCAAATTTCCAAATGCATTGAAGTCTATGGAAAAAAGCAGGAACAGAAATGGCGCTAAGTGCTGTACACATTAAATAATAATGATATGTTGATAGAATTTAAGTAGACATATAGATGGTGGAAGTTGTTGACATATATCTATATACAATGCATACATATGCAATAGAACGAGACGTCAGTTTGGCAATATTGACACAGTTGGAGATATCAGATGTAAAAATCAATAGGTGGGGAATAGTATCTCACTCACCTATTAATATTGCACTCTAGGTACAACACCGTTATGCGCGTAGTGGAGTGTATTAGCACTCTCAAGTGATCCTATGGCAACGCAGCATGCACACCCGACCATCAGCGATGTTGGTCTTGGCAATAGAAGAAAGGGTCCTGGGTTCAGCAGCTCCTGCGGTTACCAGGGAAAAAAGGAAGGCTTTTTGCAGCACTTGAGCCGATCCTCAGGCGCCACAAATTTGTAAAGTAATGCAAAACCTGTTGCAAGGGGTTTATTGCAGACTCCTAAATCTTAAAGGGGTTATCCAGGAAAAACTTTTTTATATATATATCAATTGGCTCCAGAAAGTTAAACAGATTTGAAAATTACTTCTATTAAAAAATCTTAATTCTTTCAGTACTCATGAGCTTCTGAAGTTAAGGTTATTCTTTTCTGTCTAAGTGCTCTCTGATGACACGTGTCTCAAGAACGCCCAGTGTAGAAGCAAATCCCCATAGCAAACCTCTTCTAAACTGGGCGTTTCCCGAGACACGTGTCATCAGAGAGCACTTAGACAGAAAAGAACAACCTTAACTTCAGAAGCTCATAAGTACTGAAAGGATTAAGATTTTTTAATAGAAGTAATTTACAAATTTGTTTAACTTTCTGGAGCCAGTTGATATATATATATATATATATATATATATATATATATATATGTATATATATATAAAAAATTCCTGGATAACCCCTTTAAAACGTATAACTTCTAAGTCTTATAACTTAAAGTTAACAAAGGGACAAACACTTAGGACGACTAAGACTATAAACAATTGTTTTTTGACATCTCCTTGTGTAAAAAGGGGATGTGTGGCCAATAATGATGAAAGTAAATGGGAGTAGGAATGATCCAGAGATCACTTGTTTACTTCCAATTATTGGTCCATTTAAAGGGTCCATTTAATGGGCACCCATCGACTTGTACTCATTCAATGTATTGCATATCAGTTAGACTGTCTTATAATTAATTTTTGTGACACAATATAAAACTAATTTGGCCTGTGGGGACACTACTAAATATAGGCAGGATTTGGTGACAGCTGTTTTCCCGTTTTGTAAGCCTGATTCACAAATATGACCTCAGAGTGGTAATGATAGATGGCCTTACAATTGTTGCCCATGATTAGAAAAACGTGGCTACTGTCTTCCAAAAACAGTGCCCGATCCTCCAAAGGTCCCACTTCTTCCTGCGCTCACTTGCACTCTGAGGCGGTCCCGCCGGCTAGATTTAAATATTCATAAGCGCTGGTGCATCACCGGTCACGTGAGCACTCGTGCTTACTTACTGCTTATTAATAATTAAATAAAATAATTAATTAAATCTAGCCGAAGGGACCACCTCAGAGTGCAAGTGAGTGCAGGAAGAAGGGGGCCCTTTGGAGGATCGGGGTTCTGGACTGCAGGTAGGTATAGCAGTCTGAGACCCCTCATCTGTCTCCTGTTCGCCCGCACTATAACCTGGTGTATTGGGTTATAGTGCAGTTGAACAGGTGACCGTTTTCCTTTAACATAATTTCATATACAACAGAATACAAAAAATTGTATCTAAAGAGGTAAGTATTATCCCTCCAATATCTAAAACACGAAACAAGGTCAAAAATAAAATGAAAACATGGGAAAACCATATACAACAACATAAAAAACTGTATTTTATATTATGCATTCATATCCATACGTACATACATTAAAATATGAGCACCATAAGACATTGTAGGAAAAAAATGATCCCATGGCTATAATATAATTATGTATAGTACTGAAAGTATATCCCAACAGAATGCGCTCAAATACATTTTTACATACATGAAGAGAATAAGTACCGTATTTTTCGTCCTATAGGACGCACCGGCGTATAAGACGCACCCAATTTTTAGGGACAAAATCTTAAAAAATAAAGATTTTGAACCCAATAGTGGTCTTCAACCTGCGGTCCTCCAGATGTTGCAAAACTTCAACTCCCAGCATGCCCGGACAGCCGTTGGCTGTCCGGGCATGCTGGGAGTTGTAGTTTTACAACATCTGCAGGTCCGCAGATTGAAGACCACTGCAGGAGGAGGTAATACTCACGTGTCCCCGCCGCTCCGGACCCGTCACCGCTGCCCTGAATGTCGCTCCATCGCTGTCACCGTGTTCCCGTCGTTCCGGGAACGTCTCTGCTGCTGGCCGGGTATCCTCGCTCTCCGTCGCCGCCATCACGTCGTTACGCACGCCGACGTACGTACGCGACGATGTGATGACGAGGAAGGAGAGCGCCGGCATACAGGGGATCCCGGCACGGAGCAGACACCAAGGAGGCAGGTAAGGTCCCTCCCGGTGTCCTGTAAGCACTAACCCGGCTATTCAGTCGGGCTGTTCGGGACCGCCGCGGTGAAATTGCAGCGGTCCCGAACAGCCCGACTGAACAGCCGGGTTAGTGTCACTTTCCCTTCAGACGCGGCGGTCAGCTTTGATCGCCGTGTCTGAAGGGTTAATACAGGGCATCACCGCGATCGGTGATGTCCTGTATTAGCCGCGGGTCCCGGCCGTTGATGGCCGCAGGGACCGCCGCGATAGGTGTGTATTCGCCGTATAAGACGCACCGACTTTTTCCCCCCAGTTTTGGGGAATAAAAAGTGCGTCTTATACGGCGAAAAATACGGTATACAGCAATTGCAGAGCATAAATAATAATGCAAACAGGGACAAATGCTAAAAATGTATAGACTTGGTATGGAAGGGTGCAGGACTATAGGGCACTACGTATACTGTCTGTTGTAGTATGGACTGAGTGCAGTGTCAGGACTGTCAATCTGAAGGTACAGAAACGGAGGTATGGATGTGAGGTGATCAGGCTGACCAGATACCTATAAAGTAACTAATGTAAGGATGTTTACGCATTGCATGTTTTTAGCATTACATTTTTGCTCCTATTGTATGGACTTGGTTTCATGTTCTTGGTATTTGAAGCATAATTCTCACCTCTGTAGATACTATTTTGTTTTAGTACATTTGATACCTGAATCTAATAAAGGTTTATTCTGACAGAAATGTAATGAATTTCTGCATTTAATGGATTGCTTATATACCGTATTTTTCGCCGTATAAGACGCACTTTTTCTTTCCCAAAACTGGGGGGAAAAAGTCTTATACGGCGAATACACCCCTATCGTGGCAGTTCCTGCGGCCATCAACGGCCGGGACCCACGGCTAATACAGGACATCACCGATCGCGGTGATGCCCTGTATTAACCCTTCAGACGCGGCGATCAAAGCTGACCGCCGCGTCTGAAGGGAAAGTGACACTAACCCGGCTGTTCAGTCGGGCTGTTCGGGACCGCCGCGATTTCACCACGGCAGTCCGAACAGCCCAACTGAATAGCCGGGACACAGGACACCGAGAGGGACCTTACCTGCCTCCTCTGTGTCTTCTCTGTTCAGGGATCCTCTATATGGCCGGCGCTCTCCTTACTTGTCATCACGTCGTCGCGTACGTGCGTCGGCGTGCGTAACGACGTGATGGCGGCGACGGAAAGCGAGGATACCCGGCAGGCAGCAGAGACGTTCCAGGGCGACGGGGACACGGCGACAGCGATGGAGCGACATCCAGGGCAGCAGAGACGGGTCCGGAGCGGCGGGGACACGTGAGTATTTCCTCCTATGCAGTGGTCTTCAATCTGCGGACCTCCAGATGTTGCAAATCTGTTGTAGTTTTGCAACATCTGGAGGTCCGCAGGTTGAAGACCACTATTGGGTTCAAAATCTTTTGCAGATTTTGCACCTATAAATTGGGTGCGTCTTATACGCCGGTGCATCCTATAGGGCGAAAAATACGGTAATATGCGCATACCTGAAGTTTGAGTGCCCAGTTTTCTAAGTTTTGTATGAAGGATTGGGGGTCCAACTTGAGCACCTACGTAACTAAAGAGGAGACAAAGCCTCAGTTGCAGACGTTTGCCAATCTTTGGCATCCACTTTTTTCCTAGTTAGGGCTGTGAAAGGTGCCATGACTTGGAAGTAGTTCAAGATAAACTGATTGCAATAGAAAAAGTGAGAATCAAGAAGAACTGCAGCTACTTTATTCAGATCCATCCAAAGTCCCTATGATGAGATGATGTAATCCAGAAAGAAAGTTCTTGCATCTCAAAAAGGCAATATTCCAGTTTAGCATGCAGAGAGTTCTCAGTCACTGTAGGACAAAAAAAGACATGCTAATGACACAGATCTTTTGACAAAAACCAGGATGATGTCTAAACAGTCTAGGCTGTGGTCCCAAACCCAGTCCTTATGGCCCACCATGATTCTATGGTTTTTTCAGTTACTCCATTATACAAAAGAGAACAGTGTGCGCGCCCCTGGATGGAATGATATGATGAGATAGTGAAGAGCCCAATCAAAACGCACTCACCTATGCGAGTTGTACGAATGGAGGCACAACACTCAATGCGCTTGATCATGAATCCTGTAATCGTGGCTGCTGCGGCTCCCAGCGTCCAGGCGCAAATATAGATAAAAGGAGATCCAAGAAAGGGGGATGAATCGCGCTGCCACAAGAAGTATATATGGGTCAATTTATTGCACACAAAGGATCCACACAACGCGTTTCAAAGCCGGAACAGCTTTGAAACGCTTTGCGTGGATCCTTTGTGTGCAATAAATTGACCCATATATACTTCTTGTGGCAGCGTGACTCATCTTCCTTTCTTGGATCTCCTTTTATCAGTTACTCCATTGGAATAGAACAGTATAGTTTTGGTGGGCCTTGAGGAATGGTTTGGGAACCTCTGGTCTTAGACACACCGGCAGAGGACATCCTTGAAGACATCATTTACAAATTGTTGAAATACTGCAGGGACACTGCAAAGACAAACAGCAAGTACTCAAAGTGGCTATCTTGGCCCAAGGTGGTCTTCCACTTGTCCCTCACTTTGATCAAGATTAGGTTTTAGGCTCAACAGAGCTCATGGTCCCTTTAACTGCATAATAGGGTTCTGAAGCAAATAGAAGTAGGCCCCTCAGAACATGCAAACACAGCTTCTGTAATCGTATGATCACACTGATTTACATGCACATCAAAATGCCAAAATGTCATCCCTGTTATGATGAACATCAATATGCAAGAAGGTATTAAATACAAAGGATAGGTGATAAGAGATTGGGTGGGATGTGACTGCTGTGAAACCCTTTAATCACTAGAATGGGAAATCTCTATCCTACCTTATCAGGAGAGCCAGATGGGGAGAGGTGCATACAACAGTGGCCGAGGATGCCTGCCACCACTTTACACAGCTAAACTCTAACTTTAATTGCACTAAATCCCGCACCCAACTTTAGGAAGCTAAGGTTTGCGGTTTGGTAGAGTCCACTCTGTATTTTAGAAACATAGAATGTGTTGGCAGATAAGAACCATTTGGCCCATCTAGTCTGCCCAATATGCTGAATACTATCAATAGTATCTGGTCCTATGCTACATAAAGGATAGCTTTATGCCTATCCCATGCATGCTTAAACTCTTTCACCGTATTTGCAGCGACCACTTCTACACCACTTTTTCTTTTTATCTATTGTTTAAACAACTTACAACTAACTTACTGGAATTGATTTTCTTTCTTCTGGATCAACAATGCAGGGTGATACTGTACATTGAAACGTGATCTTTTCTCAACTTTACTCCTTGTGTGACATTATAAAATCTTTCTAATAGGTTTTTTATATACTTTATATTCTGTCCAGGTCTATGTACCCACTAATGTGGCTTAGATACTTTAAAACATAGATTATCATATTTCTCTTTAAGGGTTGTTTCATGAAGACAACCCCTATCCATTTCTGCTAGTTGAGCATACAGAGTAGAGAATTGCTCCTGTGGCTCCTGTTCTGATGGACTTTAGTTGTAGTATTACATAGTTGCCATTTAGATAAATGACCATCCCTATAATACAAGTACATTTCCCCGTGATGGCTGCTGCAGGGGAAATGCCTGGCTGGCTTCAGATGAGAATTTCCCATTTTTACCATTTACATATCGTCTAACAAATACCATAAAGACAAATGTGCACATTTCACAACATTAGCAGTCAATAGTAAGGCTGAAGCCAATTGGCTTTACAAAGACTGGGGCTCTGCACTTACAGCATTAAATGTACGTCATTGTGCCGTATCTAAAGTTGTTTGACAAGTATATTTTGGATTATTATACTCAACATACTTTGCATGGATGTTGATTACCTCTAGATCACATGTTATCGAGCCGTCTTGAGTGTGCATCACAATTTTTCGCCCAGTGGGTGGCCTCCACAATCAGGAAGTAATTATAGTTTCTGGCTAGTTTTTCGCTGGCTCTTTCAGCCGGCTGTCTGGGGAATGTCTATTCCAGTCCCTTATGAATAGAAAGACTAGCAAAGTTAATAAGATTTTTTTTTCTTTGAACAAAGCTAAGAAGTTGTCTGTATTGTAACATGCAATTACACCATACATATAGGAGGAGCTGAGAATTCTGGGACTGAGTTTAGAAACATCAGTCTGTGAACTCAAGTTAACCTTCTCCTCCCCTAGGGAGGGGGGCGAGTTCTAGTGAACTGAGAAAAAAAAATTAAACATATATATATATTCTTGGTGCAGTTTTTGGAACATTTGTAATGGCAAATCTGAACCATTGTGTTATTGCTTTAATGTAAATTTTAGCTCTTTGCTCAGGCTTTTTGGTGAGCCTGTGGCATGTTTGTGTTTGTTTGAAACATCAATAGGAACCTCTATTAATTACTTCAAGTGGATAAAAAATACTCCATGGTCATGTAATGGCTATAACAGGACACAACTTGTTGTCCATGTGTCACAATAGGCAGTGAAAAGTGCGGCCTTGAAATGTCTCACGCCCTCTGTCCCTTCCTTTTAGGGTGCCCACTGCCTTAATAAGATGGCCCCAAGGCTACTAAGATGATGAGCGTAGCAAAGTCAAAGTAACCAACAACACTGTATGGAAGTGGGGGAAAAGGTTAGGGCACAAAGGGTCAACAAACAACTGAACAGCAATAGGTGAACCAACAGGAAATTCACAAGCAAATGTATAATCATGATCAAAATAGCTAAATCAGTAGCAATGAGAGTGGTGTGATACAGAATCAGAATGCTATAGAGTAGTCAAGAAAACATGCCAAGAATACACACAAGATACACAGGTAAATAGCAAACCAGAGACAGACATGAAAAATATCCTTCATTGCAGGCAAGGACACGAAGATAGAGTTCAGTATAAACAAAACAGGTCAAGAGGGTGTGAATGCTAAGGTTAGGCACTCCTGATGGATCCGGGCATCCTCACGAAAATGGGGGAAGCTGCAGCTAAACAGAAGGAGCTGGAGCTGCTGCCAAGGCCATAAACAGACACACCTGTTGCACAGATTTATATACAGGAATCTGCTAAGCAAAATACATGCAGGTGATGTCATGCATGACAGTTACCCTGCAGCACAGTAGTTATTTTGTGCTGTTGTGTTTAGTTGAATTACACTCAGTTCAGATGGTGGTATCACTTATATAGGTAGCTTGCATTGTATTTTGTACTATTGTATATCTGTTCTATTTTATTGTAATGCATTTGCTAGTATACAATAGTTCTATCTGTGCTGTACACAATAGTCCAATAAAGAGTTAAATTCAGAGTAGTTATTCACCTGTAGCACTGTAAGGCATTACACATCACATTGTTTGTAGTCGTGCGTAAATACAGTCATGGCCGTAAATGTTGGCACCCCTGAATTTTTTTTATAAAAAGAAGTATTTCTAACAGAAAAGGATTTCAGTAACAAGTTTTGCTATACACATGTTTATTCCTTTTGTGTGTATTACAACTAAACCAAAAAAGGGAGGAAAAAAAGCAAATTGGACATAATGTCACACCAAACTCCAAAAATGGTCTGGACAAAATTATTGGCTCCCTTAACCCCTTAAGGACGCAGCCCATTTTCAGCTCTAGGACGCAGCCCTTTTTTGCACATCTGGCCACTGTCACTTTAAACATTAATAACTCTGGAATGATTTTACTTATCAATCTGATTCCGCGATTTTTTTTTCCGTGACATATTCTACTTTAACATAATGGTAATTTTTTGTGGCAACTTGCATCCTTTCTTGGTGAAAAATCCCCAAATTTGATGAAAAAATAGAAAATTTTGCATTTTTCTAACTTTGAAGCTCTCTGCTTGTAAGGAAAAGGGATATTCCAAATAATTTTTTTTTTGGATTCACATATACAATATGTCTACTTTATGATTGCATCATAAAATTGATGAGTTTTTACTTTTGAAAGACATCAGAGGGCTTCAAAGTTCAGCAGCAATTTTACAATTTTTCACAAAATTTTCAAACTGGCTATTTTTCATGGACCAGTTCAGGTTTGAAGTGGATTTGAAGGGTCTTCATATTAGAGATACCCCATAATTGACCCCATTACAAAAACTGCACCCCCTCAAAGTATTCTAAATGACATTCAGTAAGTGTTTTAACCCTTTAGGTGTTTCACAGGAAAAGCAGCAAAGTGAAGGAGAAAATTCAAAATCTTCATTTTTTACACTTGCATGTTCTTGTAGACCCAATTTTTGAATTTTTACAAGGGGTAAAAGGATACAATTTATACTTGAATTTGTAGCCCAATTTCTCTCAAGTAAGCACATACTTCATATGCCTATGTAAATTGTTCGGCGGGCCCAGTAGAGGGCTCAGAAGCGAAGGAGCGACAAGGGGATTTTGGAGAGTACGTTTTTCTGAAATGGTTTTTGGGGGGCATGTTGCATTTAGGAAGCCCCTATGGTGCCAAAACAGCAAAAAAAAACACATGGCATACCATTTTGGAAACTAGACCCCTTGAGGAACGTAACAAGGAATTAAGTGAGCCTTAATACCCCACAGGTATTTCACGACTTTTGCATATGTGAAAAAAAAATTATTTCACTAAAATGTGTGTTTCCCCCCAAACTTCACATTTTTGCAAGGGTTAATAGCAGAAAATACCCCCAGAATGTGTAACCCCATCTCTTCTGAGTATGGAGGTACCCCATAAGTTGACCTGAAGTGCACTACGGGCAAACTACAATGCTCAGAAGAGAAGGAGTCATATTTGGCTTTTTGAGAGCAAATTTTGCTCGGGGGGCATGTCGCATTTAGGAAGCCCCTATGGTGCCGGGACAGCAAAAAAAAACACATGGCATACCATTTTGGAAACTAGACCCCTTGAGGAACGTAACAAGGGATAAAGTGAACCTTAATACCCCACAGGTGTTGCACGACTTTTGCATATGTAAAAAAAAAATTTATTTTTTTTTACCAAAAATGCTTGGTTTAGCAAAAATTTTTAATTTTTAAAAAAGGTAATAGCAAAAAATACCCCCAAAATTTGAAGCCCAATTTCTCCCGATTCAGAAAACACCCCATATGGGGATAAAAGTGCTCTGCTGGCGCACTACAGGTCTCAGAAGATAAGGAGTCACATTTGGCTTTTTGGAAGCAAATTTTGCTCTGGGGGCATGCCGCATTTAGGAAGCCCCTATGGTGCCAGGACAGCAAAAAAAAAAAACACAGGGCATACAATTTTGGAAACTAGACCCCTTGGGGAATGTAACAAGGGGTAAAGTGAACCTTAATATCCCACAGGTGTTTCACGACTTTTGCATATGTAAAAAAAAAAATTTTTTTACACTAAAATGCTTGTTTTCCCCCAAATTTTACATTTTTACAAGGGATAATAGCAGAAAATACCCCCCAAAATGTGTAACCACATCTCTTCTGAGTATGGAAATACCCCATAAGTGGACATGAAGTGCACTTGGGGCGAACTACAATGCTCAGAAGAGAAGGAGCATCATTGAGCTTTTGGAGAGAGAATATGGCCATGTGCATTTACAAAGCCCCCCGTGGTGCCACATGTGACCCCATTTTTAAAACTACACCCCTCACGGAATGTAATAAGGGGTGCAGTGAGAATTTACACCCCACTGGCATTTGACGGATCTTTGGAACAGTGGGCTGTGCAAATTAAAAATTTTATTTTTCATTTTCACAGACCCCTGTTTCAAAGATCTGTCAGACACCTGTGGGATGTAAATGCTCACTATACCCCTTGTTACATTCCGTGAGGGGTGTAGTTTCCAAAATGGGGTCACATTTATTGTTTTGCGCTTATGTCAGAACCACTGTAAAATCAGCCACCCCTGTGCAAATCACCAATTTAGACCTCAAATGTACACGGTGCACTCTCCCTTCTGAGCCTTGTTGTGCGCCCGCAGAGCACTTTGCGCCCACATATGGGGTATCTCCGTACTCAGGAGAAATTGCGTTACAAATTTTGGGGGCTTTTTTTCTGTTACCGCTTGTGAAATTTTAAAGTATGGGGCAACACCAGTATGTTAGTGTACAAAAATGTTTTTTTTTATACTAACATGCTGGTGTAGACCCCAACTTTACCTTTTCCTAAGGGGTGAAAGGAGAAAAAGCCCCCCCAAAATTTGTTAGGCAATTTCTCCCGAGTACGGTGATACCCCATATGTGGCCCTAAACTGTTGCCTTGAAATACGACAGGGCTCCAAAGTGAGAGCGCCATGCGCATTTGAGGCCTAAAATAGGGATTTGCATAGGGGTGGACATAGGGGTATTCTAAGCCAGTGATTCACAAACAGGGTGCCTTCAGCTGTTGCAAAACCCCCAGCATGCTTGGACAGTCAATGGCTGTCCGGAAATGCTGGGGTTTTTTGTTTTGCAACAGCTGGAGGCTCCGTTTTGGAAACACTGCCGTAGGATACGTTTTTCATTTTTATTGGGTGGGGGGGCAGTGTATGTGTATATGTAGTGTTTTACTCTTTATTTTGTGTTAGTGTAGCGTAGTGTAGTGTTTTTAGGCTACATTCACACTGACGGCGGATTACACTGAGTCTCCCGCTAGGAGTTTGAGCTGCAGCGAAAGCTTGAAGCGGGGAACTCACTGTAATCCGCCGCCAGTGTGAATGTAACCTGTACATTCACATGGGAGGGGGGGCAAAACTACAACTCCCAGCATGCACTGACAGAACGTGCATGCTGGGAGTTGTAGTTTTGCAACAGCAGGAGGCACACTGGTTGGAAAATACTGAGTTAGGCAATAGAACCTATTACCTAACTCGGTATTTCCCAACCAGTGTGCCTCCAGCTGTTGCAGAACTACAACTCTCAGCATGTACTGATTGCCAAAGGGAATGCTGGGAGATGTAGTTATGCAACAGCTGGAGGCACGCAAGTACAACTCCCAGCATGCCGAGACAGCCTTTTGCGGTTCCTGAATGCTGGGAGTTGTAGTTTTGCAAGATTTAGAGGGGTTCAGGCTGGAGATCACTGACAGTGGTCTCTAAACTGTAGCCCTCCAGATGTTGCAAAACTACAAATCTCAGCATGCTAAGACAGCAAACTGCTGTCTGGGCATGCTGGGAGTTGTAGTTTTGTAACATCTGGAGGGCTACAGTTTAGAGACCACTGTCAGTGATCTCTAGCCTGAACCCCATCTTGCAAACCTACAAATCCCAGCATGCCCACACAGCAAACAGCTGTCAAGGCATGGTGGGAGTTGTAGTTTTGCAACATCTGGAGGGCCACAGTTTAGAGACCACTCTTCAAACTGTCGCCCTGCAGATGTTGCTAGGCAACAGACTCCCGGACACGCCGCCGCCATACTCACCTCCACCGCCGCCATGATCACAGCCGCCGCCGTCATCTGATGCTCCGCCGCCGGGTAAGTGACCGCCGCCACTACTACACGGTTTCCCCCGCTGTGCCCGGACACCGATGGGTGGGCATAGCGGGGGGAACCAAACTTTAACCCCCCCGCCCCCAGTCTGCTATTGGTCAGTCGCTCCGCCGATCAATAGCAGGGATAGGAGGGGGTGGCACCCTTGCCACCTCACTCCTATCTCTTCACGGGGATCGAGGGTGTCTTGGACACCCCCGATCCCCCTTATTTTATCGCGGCGCTGCCGTTAGCGGGCAGGGGGAGGGCGCTCCACCTGTTAACACCATAGATGCCGTGATCAGAGCTGATCACGGCATCTATGGGGTTAATGCTGCCGGGACCGGCGCGATTGCGGCCCCGGCAGCTGCGGTGGGACTCCGGCTGTGATTGACAGCTGAGTCCCGCCGGCGATCACCTCCGCTGCCCGCGGCAGAGCAGGAGATCGCTTGGACGTATGCATACGTCCATTTGCGCGAACGTGTAGTTCGCCTGGACATATGCATACGTCCAATAGCGGGAAGGGGTTAAAGGGGTATTCCAGGCCAAAACTTTTTTTATATATCAACTGGCTCCGGAAAGTTAAACAGATTTGTAAATTACTTCTATAAAAAAATCTTAATCCTTCCAATAGTTATTAGCTTCTGAAGTTGAGTTGTTGTTTTCTGTCCAACTGCTCTCTGATGACTCACGTCAATGGGAGCTGTGCAGTTCCTATGGGGATATTCTCCCATCATGCACAGCTCCCGGGACGTGACATCATCATTGAGCAGTTAGACAGAAAACTTCAGAAGCTAATAACTATTGGAAGGATTAAGTTTTTTTAATAGAAGTAATTTACAAATCTGTTTAACTTTCCGGAGACAGTTGATGTATATAAAAAAAAGGTTCTGCCTGAAATACCCCTTTAACTTAATATTTGGTTGCACACCCTTTGGAAAATATAACTAAAATCAGTCGCTTCCTATAACCATCAATAAGCTTCTTACACCTCTCAGCCGGAATGTTGGACCACTCTTCCTTTGCAAACTGCTCCAGGTCTCTCTTATTGGAAGGTGCCTTTTCCCAACAGCAATTTTAAGATCTTTCCACAGGTGTTCAATGCTATTTAGATCTGGACTCTTCATTGCTGGCCACTTCAGAACTCACCAACACTTGGTTGCCATCCATTTCTGGCTGCTTTTTGACGTATGTTTGGGGTCAATGTCTTGCTGGAAGACCCAAGATCTCAGACGCAAATCCAGCTTTCTGGCACTGGGCTGTACAGTGCGACCCAAAATCCATTGGTAATTCTCAGATTTCATGATGCCTTGTACACATTCAAGGCAGGCCAAAACAACCCCAAAACATCATTGAACCTCCACCATATTTCACTTTAGATACGGTGTCTTTTCTTTGTAGGCCTCATTTCATTTTTTTAGTAAACAGTAGAATGATTTGCTTTACCAAAAAGCTCTATCTTGGTCTCATCTGTCCACAAGACGTTTTCCCAGAAGGATTTTGGCTTACTCAAGTTAATTTTGGCCAAATGGAATCTTGTTTTTTTATGTCTCTGTGTCAGCAGTGGGGTCCTCCTGGGTCTCCTGCCATAGCATTTAATTTCATTTAAATGTTGATGGATAGTTGGTTCACTCTGACACTGATGCTCCCTGAGCCTGCAGGACAGCTTGAATATCTTGGGAACTTGTTTGGGGCTGCTTATCCACCATCCAGACTATCCTGCTTTGACACCTTTCAACAATTTTTCTCTTCTGTCCATGCCCAGGGAGATTAGCTACAGTGCCATGGGTTGCAAACTTCTTGATAATGTTGCGCACTGTGGACAAAGGCAAATCTAGATCTCCGGAGATGGACTTGTAACCTTGAGATTGTTGATATTTTTCCACAATTTTGGTTCTCAAGTCCTCAGACCATTCTCTTCTCCTCTTTCTGTTTTCCATGCTTAGTGTGGCACACACAGACTCACAATGCAAAGACTAAGTGAACTTCTCTCCTTTTATCTGCTTTCAGTTGTGATTTTTATATTGCCCCAGGTGAGTTTAAAGGAGCATCACATGCTTGAAACAATCTTATTTTTCCACAATTTTGAAAGGGTGCCAATAATTTTGTCCAGCCCATTTTTGGAGTTTGGTGTGACATTATGTCCCTTTTTTGGTTTAGTCCCAATACACACAAAGGGAATAAACATGTGTATAGCAAAACATGTGTTACTGCAATCTTTTTCTGTGAGAAATAATTCAGTTTATGACTGTAACTGTGTTCATTTGTGTGTCTTTGGATGGATTCATCAGGATTTTTTTTTATATTGATACTCAAGAGTGCGGATACAATTCCTCTTTTCATTGACTTGACCATTTCCAATGTTACAACTTGTTACAAGACAAAACTATGCTTTTTGTACTATAATTGCGATCTGTCCTGATTCTGTGGGTCTATGGGACCATGACTGCAATATTTTATTGGCCAGACTCACACTATGATTGTGCCACACTTCATAAGTTTGTGCATGGACAGGTAAAAGCTCCATTGACGTCAATGGCCTGAACATAGTCAGCTAGTGACTATGTTTGTGTAATTAACCATATATAGATATGTGAAAACATATAGGGTGAAATAAGTATTAAACACGTCACTAAATATATTTCCAAAGGTGATATTGACATGACATTTTCACCATATGCTGGTAACAAGTAATCCATACACACACACACATGAAAAAAATTATAAAAATAAGCTAAAAAATTCAGTTTGGTGTTATAATGATTACTTAAAAATTACATAGGGAAAAATAATGAACACATAAAGAAAGGGGAGGTGCCAAAAGGCATGGAAAGCCAAGACAACAGCTAAAATCTATCAGTAATTTAAAAAGCCATCCAGGCCCTTGTCAGTGTAAATTAATATAAGCTGGTTCAGTCCCAACTGATGGCCTACACAAAGGTCTTATTGCCAAGGTTGTTACGCCGAGCGCTCCGGGTCCCCGCTCCTCCCCGGAGCGCTCGCTACACTTCCCTCACTGCAGCGCCCCGGTCGGTTCCACGGACCCGGGGCGCTGCGTTACCACCTCCGGCCGGGATGCGATTCGCGATGCGGGTAGCGCCCGCTCGCGATGCGCACCCCGGCTCCCGTACCTTACTCGCTCCCCGTCAGTTCTGTCCCGGCGCGCGCGGCCCCGCTCCCTAGGGCGCGCGCGCGCCGGGTCTTTGCGATTTAAAGGGCCACTGCACCGCTGATTGGTGCAGTGGTTCCAATTAGTGTTTACACCTGTGCACTTCCCTATATCACCTCACTTCCCCTTCACTCCCTCGCCGGATCTTGTTGCCCTAGTGCCAGTGAAAGCGTTCCTTGTGTGTTCCTTGCCTGTGATTCCAGACCTTCTGCCGTTGCCCCTGACTACGATCCTTGCTGCCTGCCCCGACCTTCTGCTACGTCCGACCTTGCTTCTGTCTACTCCCTTGTACCGCGCCTATCTTCAGCAGCCAGAGAGGTCGAGCCGTTGCTAGGGGATACGACCTGGTCACTACCGCCGCAGCAAGACCATCCCGCTTTGCGGCGGGCTCTGGTGAAAACCAGTAGTGACTTAGAACCGATCCTCTAGCACGGTCCACGCCAATCCCTCTCTGGCACAGAGGATCCACTACCTGCCAGCCGGCATCGTGACAGTAGATCCGGCCATGGATCCCGCTGAAGTTCCTCTGCCAGTTGTCGCTGACCTC
Source organism: Hyla sarda (assembly GCF_029499605.1). Lineage (NCBI taxonomy): Eukaryota > Metazoa > Chordata > Amphibia > Anura > Hylidae > Hyla > Hyla sarda. Next base: position 35,606,985 of record NC_079197.1, on the reverse strand, counting down.
ACCACGGTGGTCGCCCAGCAGTCACAACAGATTGCGCAACAAGGCCAACAGCTGTCTCAACTGACTGTTATGCTACAACAGTTACTACCACAGCTCCAGCAATCATCTCCTCCGCCAGCTCCTGTACCTCCTCCGCAGCGAGTGGCCGCTTCTGGAATACGACTATCCTTGCCGGATAAATTTGATGGGGACTCTAAGTTTTGCCGTGGCTTTCTTTCCCAATGTTCATTACACTTGGAGATGATGTCGGACCAGTTCCCCACTGAAAGGTCTAAGGTGGCTTTCGTAGTCAGCCTGCTGTCTGGAAAAGCCCTGGCTTGGGCCACACCGCTCTGGGACCGCAATGACCCCGTCACTGCCTCTGTACACTCCTTCTTCTCGGAAATTCGAAGTGTCTTTGAGGAACCTGCCCGAGCCTCTTCTGCTGAGACTGCCCTGTTGAACCTGGTCCAGGGTAATTCTTCCGTTGGCGAGTATGCCGTACAGTTCCGTACCCTTGCTTCAGAATTATCCTGGAATAATGAGGCACTCTGCGCGACCTTTAAAAAAGGCCTATCCAGCAACATTAAAGATGTTCTGGCCGCACGAGAAATCCCTGCTAACCTACATGAACTCATCCATCTTGCCACTCGCATTGACATGCGTTTTTCCGAACGGCGTCAGGAGCTCCGCCAGGATATGGACTCTGTTCGCACGAGGCGTTTCTTCTCCCCGGCTCCTCTCTCCTCTGGTCCCCTGCAATCTGTTCCTGTGCCTCCCGCCGTGGAGGCTATGCAGGTCGACCGGTCTCGCCTGACACCCCAAGAGAGGACACGACGCCGCATGGAGAATCTCTGCCTGTACTGTGCTAGTACCGAACACTTCCTGAAGGATTGTCCTATCCGTCCTCCCCGCCTGGAAAGACGTCCGCTGACTCCGCACAAAGGTGAGACAGTCCTTGATGTCTACTCTGCTTCTCCACGTCTTACTGTGCCTGTGCGGATGTCTGCCTCTGCCTTCTCCTTCTCTGCTGTGGCCTTCTTGGACTCTGGATCTGCAGGAAATTTCATCTTAGCCTCTCTCGTCAACAGGTTCAATATCCCGGTGACCAGTCTCGCCAGACCCCTCTACATCAATTGTGTAAACAATGAAAGATTGGACTGTACTATACGTTTCCGCACGGAGCCCCTTCTAATGTGCATCGGATCTCATCACGAGAGGATTGAACTGTTGGTCCTTCCCAATTGCACTTCTGAAATCCTTCTGGGACTTCCCTGGCTTCAACTCCATTCCCCAATCCTGGATTGGTCCACTGGGGAGATCAAGAGTTGGGGGCCCTCTTGTTCCAAGGACTGCTTAAAACCGGTTCCCAGTAAACCTTGCCGTGTCCCTGTGCTTCCTCATGTAACCGGTCTCCCTAAGGCCTATATGGACTTTGCGGACGTTTTTTGCAAAAAACAAGCTGAGACTCTACCTCCTCACAGGCCTTATGATTGTCCCATTGACCTCCTCCCGGGCACTACTCCACCCCGGGGCAGAATCTATCCTCTGTCCGTCCCAGAGACTCTTGCCATGTCTGAATACGTCCAAGAAAATTTAAAAAAGGGCTTTATCCGTAAATCCTCCTCTCCTGCCGGAGCCGGATTTTTCTTTGTGTCCAAAAAAGATGGCTCTCTACGTCCTTGCATTGACTACCGCGGTCTTAATAAAATCACGGTTAAGAACCGCTACCCCCTACCCCTCATCTCTGAACTCTTTGATCGTCTCCAAGGTGCCCATATTTTTACCAAACTGGACTTAAGAGGTGCTTATAATCTCATCCGCATCAGAGAGGGGGATGAATGGAAAACGGCATTTAACACCAGAGATGGACACTTTGAGTATCTGGTCATGCCCTTTGGTCTATGCAACGCCCCTGCCGTCTTCCAAGACTTTGTTAATGAAATTTTTCGTGATCTACTATACTCCTGTGTTGTTGTATATCTGGACGATATCCTGATTTTTTCTGCCAATCTTGAAGAACACCGCCAGCATGTCCGTATGGTTCTTCAGAGACTTCGTGATAATCAACTCTATGCCAAAATAGAGAAATGTCTGTTTGAATGCCAATCTCTTCCTTTTCTAGGATACTTGGTCTCTGGCCAGGGACTACAAATGGACCCAGATAAACTCTCTGCCGTCTTAGATTGGCCACGCCCCTCCGGACTCCGTGCCATCCAACGTTTTTTGGGGTTCGCCAATTATTACAGGCAATTTATTCCACATTTTTCTACCATTGTGGCTCCTATTGTGGCTTTAACAAAAAAAAATGCCGATCCCAAGTCTTGGCCTCCTCAAGCGGAAGACGCCTTTAAACGACTCAAGTCTGCCTTTTCTTCGGCTCCCGTGCTCTCCAGACCTGACCCATCTAAACCCTTCCTATTGGAGGTTGATGCCTCCTCAGTGGGAGCTGGAGCTGTCCTTCTACAAAAAAACTCTTCCGGGCATGCTGTTACTTGTGGTTTTTTTTCCAGGACCTTCTCTCCGGCGGAGAGGAACTACTCCATCGGGGATCGAGAGCTTCTAGCCATTAAATTAGCACTTGAGGAATGGAGGCATCTGCTGGAGGGATCAAGATTTCCAGTTATTATTTACACCGATCACAAGAACCTCTCCTACCTCCAGTCTGCCCAACGGCTGAATCCTCGTCAGGCCAGGTGGTCTCTGTTCTTTGCCCGATTTAATTTTGAAATTCACTTTCGGCCTGCTGATAAAAACATTAGGGCCGATGCTCTCTCTCGTTCCTCAGATGCCTCTGAAATTGAACTCTCTCCTCAACACATCATTCCTCCTGACTGCCTGATTTCCACTTCTCCAGCCTCCATCAGGCAAACTCCTCCAGGAAAGACCTTTGTTTCTCCACGCCAACGCCTTGGGATCCTCAAATGGGGTCACTCCTCCCATCTCGCAGGTCATGCGGGCATCAAGAAATCTGTGCAACTCATCTCTCGCTTCTATTGGTGGCCGACTCTAGAGACTGATGTGGTGGACTTTGTGCGAGCCTGCACTATCTGTGCCCGGGATAAGACTCCTCGCCAGAAGCCCGCTGGTTTTCTTCTTCTTCCTCCTTCTCTTCGTATCCCTAATGCCTTTCACGTCTCTCTTCTTAAACCTCTCATCCTCAACCGTTTTTCTCCTAAATCTGTTCCTCCCACTCCTGTTTCCGGCTCCTCGGACATCTTCTCTGTCAAAGAGATTTTGGCCTCTAAAAAGGTCAGGGGAAGAACTTTTTTTTTAGTGGATTGGGAGGGTTGTGGTCCAGAAGAGAGGTCCTGGGAACCTGAGGACAATATCCTGGACAAAAGTCTGATCCTCAGGTTCTCAGGCCCCAAGAAGAGGGGGAGACCCAAGGGGGGGGGTACTGTTACGCCGAGCGCTCCGGGTCCCCGCTCCTCCCCGGAGCGCTCGCTACACTTCCCTCACTGCAGCGCCCCGGTCGGTTCCACGGACCCGGGGCGCTGCGTTACCACCTCCGGCCGGGATGCGATTCGCGATGCGGGTAGCGCCCGCTCGCGATGCGCACCCCGGCTCCCGTACCTTACTCGCTCCCCGTCAGTTCTGTCCCGGCGCGCGCGGCCCCGCTCCCTAGGGCGCGCGCGCGCCGGGTCTTTGCGATTTAAAGGGCCACTGCACCGCTGATTGGTGCAGTGGTTCCAATTAGTGTTTACACCTGTGCACTTCCCTATATCACCTCACTTCCCCTTCACTCCCTCGCCGGATCTTGTTGCCCTAGTGCCAGTGAAAGCGTTCCTTGTGTGTTCCTTGCCTGTGATTCCAGACCTTCTGCCGTTGCCCCTGACTACGATCCTTGCTGCCTGCCCCGACCTTCTGCTACGTCCGACCTTGCTTCTGTCTACTCCCTTGTACCGCGCCTATCTTCAGCAGCCAGAGAGGTCGAGCCGTTGCTAGGGGATACGACCTGGTCACTACCGCCGCAGCAAGACCATCCCGCTTTGCGGCGGGCTCTGGTGAAAACCAGTAGTGACTTAGAACCGATCCTCTAGCACGGTCCACGCCAATCCCTCTCTGGCACAGAGGATCCACTACCTGCCAGCCGGCATCGTGACAAAGGTGTTACATAAGATTTCTGACAGAGGAGTGAAAAGAATAATCAGTAGAGTTGTCAAAAGACAAGGACCACTGGTGGAGAGCTCCATAAAGATCTGAAATTAGCAGGTACTGTTGTCTCAAAGAAACAGTATGTAATGCACTCCCCCGCCATGACATGTATGCTCGATCACCACCACACCAGACTCCATTGCTGAATAAAAAGCATGCGGAAGCTTGTTTAAAGTTTACTGCATTACAAAGAAGGTAAGTAGATAGGGGTACCACGTAAAGCGGCAATGGTTTATTCAATTGCATCCAGCATAAAAACAAACCTAACATGAGGCCTAGTGCTCGGATGTGAATAAAACTTTCCTTTTACTATATGCAGATAAAATTATAATAAATGTGCCCAAGTGTAATAAATCATAATTCAAAAGAGATCAAACTAGGGTCCATAATATCCCAATATATACCAAGCACTCACTGGGCTCTGCCGGGTCCAGACACACCACCAGGGTAAGACTATTGTATAATAACAGCAAAAGTCAATAATACCCTAAGGGTGTCTGAGAAACTACCTCCAATGCGTTTCTACCACACAAAATTAAAATGGCGTCATCGAGGAAGGTATTAATACAATGAAAGTTAAAGGACCAAAATAATAAAACTGATAAAAGTTTAGGTGGTGACCAATGCCGGAACAACTCTGGCTCCCTACATGTTAGCAGGCGTCTCCTCTCGGCTGTGTCAGCGCAACTGTGAACCGTGGAGTCAGATGACTTGTATTCCATGGGCAGTTGAATGGTGGATTGACCGTTAGGGAAAGCACTTTTCCACAGGCACACTGTACCACTTAAAGGAGAACTCCGGAATATAAAAATTGTTGCCCATACTGCCGGCAGTAAAAAAAATAAAAATGTACATACCTTCCTCCGCTCCCTCGGGGCCTCCGGTTACCGACTCCAGTCTCCGCTGTGATCCACTTCCTGGTTGCCGGTGGTCGGGTGAATCATACTGCGCTCAGCCAATCACCAGCCGCAGCGAAGTCAGACTCGGCCGGCAATAGGCTGAGTGGCAGTGTGAAAACGCTTCAGGACACAAAATTCTTCACTACACCGGCACCTGCGGCCGGGGCAGAAAACGTCACACTGCCGCTCAGCCTATCGCCGGCTGAGTCGGACTTCACTGCGGCCGGTGATTGGCTGAGCGCAGTAAGACTCTCCGACCACCGGCACCCAGGAAGAGGATCACGGCCGAGGCCGGAGCCGTTACCGAAGGCCCCGGGGGAGCGGAGGAAGGTATGTACATCTTTATTTCTTTACTGCCGGCACTATGGGGGACAACTTTTATGTTCTGGAGTTCTCCTTTAAGGTCTACTCTGTACTGTTTTCCTTTTCAGGACATATAGGGTCAGCCCTTTCTTTACAGCTCCTGTTGGTCACCACCTAAACTTTTATCATTGTACTAGCTGAGTACCCGGCGTTGCCCAGTTTTTCCTTCCTAATCCTTGTTGTTTAGGAAAATCAACAGAGGAAGCTTTTGACTACATATCCCGTCCTCATATATTGTTGTCCTATCCCAACCCCATATCCCGTCCTCATACCTCGACCTCCTATTCTGACCTCCTAAACCATCCTCCTATCCGTCCTCCTATCCCGTCCTCCTATCCTGTCCTCCTATCTCGACCTCATATCTCGACCTCTTATCCTGACCTCCTATCCCGACCTCCTATCCTAACCACCTATCCCGTCCTCCTATCCTGTCCTCCTATCTCAACCTCCTATCCTGTCCTCATATCCTGACCTCCTATCCCGACCTCCTATCCCGACCATCCTCAACCTCCTATCCTGTCCTCCTATCTTGACCTCCTATCTCAACCTCCTATCCCGACCTCCTATCCCGCAACTCCCCAGCCTAAATAACGCCCGCCTGTTACCGCTATTTTTGAAGCTACGGGCCTGTTGGTACCAGTTCTTCCCGGCACCCCTGTGACAGTGGGTACTGGGGTAACAATCAGGGGTTAGCGATAGCTGATTTTGTGGCTAACGCTAAGCCCCTGATTAGTAATGGACTCCGTCTATAAGACGGCTTCCACTACTAAGCCTGTCAAGTAAATAAAAATACGCAACTAAAATTTTATTCCAAAAAACACTCCCCAAAAAGCCCTCTTTACCATTTTATTAACATTAAACAGAAAGAAAATAAATGTTGATCATTGACGCAGTCCACCGAATCCGAAGTAGTCCACAGGATACACGGATCTGAAATGAGAAAAAAAAAAAAAAGAAACATAGCTTAATAAATTTATTTTCACCCGCCCGTGCATCTCCTGTGCCACATGACCACAACTCCCAGCATGCCGTTACTGTAAGGGAATGCTGGGAGTTGTGGTTGTGTGGCACGAGAGATGCGCGGGCAGGTGACAACAGTAAGAGCATGCTGGGAGTTGTAATAGTGCGGCAGGGAAGTGGGTGGTAAAATCACTGTAATTTCATATTTCCCGCCCACGAGAAATTTTAAATGACAATAAACTCTGCGGCACCGTAGCAAAGGAAGCCCGGGCTGAAATAACACTGCAGCCACCCGGAGTCGGGCCGGGAGATGTGCAGGAGTCATCCCTGCCATTCCTCAGCGTGTACCGCAAGACTGGATGTACCGCAAGAGGGATGGCAGGGACATCTCCTGCACATCTCCCAGCCCATCTACAGGAGTCTCGGGCGGCTGCAGAGTCATGCTACCCCGGGCTGCTTTTAACATATAACAGAGCCGCTGACTTTTAATCCCTACTGTATGATCAAATTTCCTGCCGGTCCCGTGTTTGGCTGCTCGGTCCCGGCCAATCACAGGACCCAGCGGGAAATTTGAAATTACATTTGGGACTCCAAAAACTCCAGAGCTCCAAGGTATGCTAAAGAGGTACTCCAGTGGAAAACTTTTTTTTTTTTATTAATAAACTGGTGTCAGAAAGTTAAACAGATTTGTACATTACTTCTATTAAAAAATCTTAAAGGTGTACTCCGCTGAAAACTTTTTTCCTTTTAAATCAACTGGTGCCAGAAAGTTAAACATATTTGTAAATAACTTCTATAAAAAAAATCTTAATCCTTCCAGTACTTATTAGCTGCTAAATGCTACAGAGAAAATTCCTTTCTTTTTGGAACACTGATGACATCACAAGCACAGTGCTCTCTGCTGACTTCTCTGCCCATTTTAGCAACCGTGCACAGCAGATGTATGCTGAGGGGAGCATGGTGGCTTAGTGGTTAGCACTGCTGCCTTGCAGTGCTGGGGCCTTGGGTTCAAATCACACTAAGGACAACAATAAATAAGTAAAGAATTAGTATTATTATTATAACGTCTGCAGAGAGCACAGTGCTTGTGATGTCATCAGAGAGCATTCCAAAAAGAAAAGAATTTCCTCTGTAGTATTCAGCAGCTAATAAGTACAGGAAGGTTTAAGATTTTTTAATAGAAGTAATTTACAAATCTGTTTAACTTTCCGGCGCCAGTTGATTTAAAAGAAAAAAGGTTTTCACCGGAGTACCCCTTTCATCCTTCCAGTACTTATTAGCTGCTGAATACTACAGAGGAAATTATTTTCTTTTTGGAACGCAGTGCTCTCTGCTGACATCATGACCACAGTGCTCTCTGCTGACACCTCTGTCCATTTTAGGAACTGCCCAGAGCAGCATATGTTTTCTATGGGGATTTTCTCCTACTCTGGACAGTTCTTAAAATGGACAGAGGTGTCAGCATAGAGCACTCTGGTCATGATGTCAGCAGAGAGCTCTGTGTTCCAAAAAGTAAAGAATTTCCTCTGTAGTATACAGCAGCTACTAAGTTCTGGAAAGATTAAGATTTTTTTATAGAAGTAATTTACAAATCTGTTTAACTTTCTGGTACTAGTTGATAAAAAAAAAAAAGTTTTTTACCGGAGTTCCACTTTAAAGGAGCCCGGGCTGACATCAGTCTGCAGCCGGCTGGGCTCCATCTTATTCTATCCCCGCTACCCTCACTTAATGACAGGGCACTGATTTACATCCCCCCCTTGTCTCCTACCCGCCCGCGCCACACATCTCCCGCCCTCCATCTGCTACAAGACTACAACTCCCAGCATGCCCTCACTGTAAGGGCATGCTGTGATTTGTAGTCTTGCAACAGGTAGCAGACAGATGGGAGATGTGCGGCGCGGCAGTGGGAGACAAGGCGGGGATGTAAATCAGTGTGATCCATGATCAGGTAGTCAGAAAAGCAGAAACATAAGCAAGGTTCAAGCTGGTGTAGATTCCTGGAGCTTTTTAATCAGATGCGGCAGTCACAGTTGGTAAATCAGGGTGCACTGGAAAGTGAAAATTGAAAAAGTGTCTACGTGAGCAAGATGTCAAGATGAGCGGTGGGATGTAAACAAAAAGAAAGTCGCTAAAAAGTCGCAAATAAGCGGAGTTGCGCCAAAGTTGCACCAAATATATGGGAAAATAAGCTCTACAAACTTTGATAAATCTGGGCCATACAATATACATATGTGTGTAAAAATGCACTGTGTTTATATGCATTTGTATTTTAAAAAAAAATGAGAGAGAGAGAGAGAGAGAGAGAGAGGGAGAGAGAGAGGGAGACGGCTGCAGCACACCAAAGTAGCAAAAATGAAGCTTTTAATCCAGCTAAAAAGTGGACATTTCTGTGGTCTCACACCACCTTTCCCACCTTTCTTGAGAAAGGTGGTGTGAGACCACAGAAAAGTTGTCCACTTTTTAGCTGGATTAAAAGCTTCATTTTTGTTACTTTGGTGTGCTGCAGCCGTCTCTATTCATCTCTACATTATTAGACCCAGGACTGGGGCCCCATAGACCCAGAGATAGACTTCCGGCTTCCAGGAGTGCTGCTTTGTCCTTCCACCTCTTATATATATATATATATATATATATATACACTGCTCAAAAAAATAAAGGGAACTGTTAGGGACCGACCGCGGGACAGGGAGAGTGAGCCCTAAACTGACCCTAAAACCGCTCTCCCTGCCTACTTACCCACTCACCCGAAACGGTGAGTCGACAACTGGGCGCCGGTCCCTCCCTGAACTAAAGTGCTGGGGCCTAATAAAAACACACACTAATAAATAGTCGGCCACCAACCAGAAAACTACTAGACATCCAGATATACCAGACAGAATACAAATACTACCAATGCAGAATTTAACTCACAAACAGAACAGACTATAGGGAATTAACAAACAGTTTACAAAATGAATGGGTAAAATAGAACACTATTCACATGCAGGTACAAGTACAAATATCAGATCAACAGTACAGGATATAAATATAAGACACTGTTCACACTGGAAAGCAGAACATAAAAACTGGACTTCATTAAAAAGGATACAAGAACACCAAACTCTACAACGTAGAGAAACACTGGTCAGGATACTAGACAGGATATTTCTCAAGATACAAGACTAGAACTGGATGAGTCTGAATAGACTCCAGAAAACCAAACAAGATATAAATATACAGGGCACAGGTAACAAGCAAGACTCAGACACAGTGTGAACAGAGACAAAGCTAAACAGACATAATCCTAAAACCGACAAATGTAACACAAACTAAAAGCTACAATGAACAAGACTATTTAACCATGGCTAAAACTCATAATATCACAAGATAAATACAAGGTGCAAGCTCAAGCAGACATGGAAGTGTATTGCACAAACAGACATGGTGGCATTAAACTAACAGACATCATAGTATTGCACTGAATAACCAGCACCAGAATGCAGGATGACTCTGGCTAAATAACTCCACCCGAGTTCTCATTTGCTCAGAGCATTAACTATTCCCTATCCAGGTGGAATAGCAAACTGATCTGAACAAACTAGTGTGTGAATACACACCTAAACAGAAAAATACAAAAACAAATAAACGGACATTACAGGAACACTAAGATAACACATCCTAGATCTAAATGAATGAACTAATCGTATGAAATACTTTCGTCTTTACATAGTTGAATGTGCTGACAACAAAATCACACAAAAATTATCAAAGGAAATCAAATTTATCAACCCATGGAGGCCAGGATATGGAGTCACAGTCAAAATCAAAATGGAAAACCACACTACAGGCTGATCCAATTTTGATGTAATGTCCTTAAAACAAGTCAAAATGAGGCTCAGTTGTGTGTGTGGCCTCCACGTGCCCGTATGACCTCCCTACAATGCCTGAGCATGCTCCTAATGAGATGGCTGATGGTCTTCTGAGGGATGTCCTCCCAGACCTGGACTAAAGCATCTGCCAACTCCTGGACAGTCTGTGGTGCAACGTGGCGTTGGTGGATGGAGTGAGACATTATAACGCCACTGGTTGAAAACCACCAGCGTACTTTGTGTCCTATTTCTTACTTACATGAGGTATCCTGCTATGTACCATGTCCTGCTTCTGCCATGGCTGCAGTTTCTTCTTTGTCCTCTAGGGGCTGCGCGCGGGCACTGGCTGAGACTTATAGGGCCAGTCTGCACTCCCTATTAGATTCCCAGCCAATTCCTGCCAGGCACTCCTCCCTTACTGTGGTGTCTGAGCAACATTGTAGTTTACAACAGCAAAGGTCCCAGTCTGCTGTCTGTTGTATTCCAATGTTCCTGTCTGCTGTGTTCCAGTGTTCCTGTCTGCTGTGTTCCAGTGTTCCTGTCTGCTGTGTTCCAGTGTTCCTGTCTGCTGTGTTCCAGTGTTCCTGTCTGCTGTGTTCCAGTTTGCTGCACATAAGCTTTCCTGCTCTGCTGTTGTTACAGCACCTTTTGCTGGATACCAGCAGCTTTCTGGCTCTAATTAAGGATTTCAAACAGGTTCCACCATCTACCATTCTTGTAACACTGGATGTAAACAGCCTCTATACGTCTATCGAACATGACAAGGGTCTCCATGCAGTATCACAATTACTTGTTGAATCTAATCTTAAACCTCCAAACATTGACTTTCGTTTAGCTCTACTGGACATTGTACTTAATAATAACTACCGTATTTATCGGCGTATAACACGCACTTTTTAGGCTAAAATTTTTAGCCTAAAGTCTGTGTGCGTGTTATACGCCGATACCCCCCCAGGAAAGGCAGGGGGAGAGAGGCCGTCGCTGCCCGCTTCTCTCCCCCTGCCTTTCCTGGGGTCTAGAGCGCTGCTGTTGGCCCTTTTCACCCCCTGGTTATCAGCCAGGGGAGAGAAGGGGCAGCGGCACCCATTGCCGGCGCCGCTGCCCCGTTGCCTCCCCCCATCCCCGGTGGCATAATTACCTGAGTCGGGTCCGCGCTGCTCCAGGCCCCCGTCGTTGCTATGCGCTGAACGGCGCGGCGCATGACGTCAGAGCGCCGCGCCGTGCATAGAAACGACGCTGCTCCCCCGGAGGCCTGGAGCAGCGGAGCAGCGCGGACCCGAGCAGCGCGGACCCGACTCAGGCCTGGAGCAGCGCGGACCCGACTCAGGTAATTATGCCACCGGGGATGGGGGGAGGCAACGGGGCAGCGGCGCCGGCAATGGGTGCCGCTGCCCCTTCTCTCCCCCTGGCTGTCGGCGCCGCTTCTCTCCCCCTGGCTATCGGCGCCGGCACCGATAGTCAGGGGGACAGAACGGGCAGCGGCGCCGATAACCAGGGGGTGAAAAGGGCCGACAGCAGCGCTCTAGACCCCAGGAAAGGCAGGGGGAGAGAAGCGGGCAGCGACGGCCTCTCTCCCCCTGCCTTTCCTGGGGGTATATCGGGGTATACACACGCACCCTCATTTTATCATTGATATTTGGGTAAAAAACTTTTTTTACCCAAATATCCTTGGTAAAATGAGGGTGCGTGTTATAGGCCGGTGCGTGGTATACCCCGATAAATACGGTATTTTCTCTTTCAAGACGAATTCTACCTACAGACCCAAGGGACAGCCATGGGGTTGAATGTGGTGCCCCCATATACATGGCATACTTCGAGTTATTCATACGCCATGCCAAAATCTGGAAAAGTTACATAGATGATGTGTTCGACATATGGGGTGACTCATTGGACTCCCTTCTCACTTTCCATAACCATCTTAATTCCATCTGGCCTGAGCTACAATTCACAATCTACCACAGTCAAGACTCCTAGACACCACAGTTCAGATAGATCCCTCATGTTACTTACATACAGATCACTACACTAAACCAACTGATCGAAACAACCTTTTAAATTTTTCTAGTTTCCATCCCCCAACAACTCTACAATCCCTCCCTATCTCACAATTTGATAGAGTAAACAGGATTGTATCCGACATAGAACAACGCACTGTACGCCTACAGGACATGTCTACTAAATTTCACAATAGAGGATATCCTGAACGTGTCCGGAAATCATGTAGAGAATAGTGTTGAGCGGCATAGGCCATATTCGAATTCGCGAATATATGGACGAATATTCGCATATTCGTAATCTTCTCGTTGTATTTTCGCATGTGTAAATATTCGCGTGTGCGAAAATTAACATATGCGAAAATTCGCATATACGAAAATTAGCATATGCAAATTTTCGCATGTGCGAAAATTCACACGCCGGTCTCACACAGTAGTATTAGAGCCTACTTTACACCACACAAGCTGGAAGCAGAGAGGGATGATCACTGTAATGTGTACTGTGAAAATAAAAAATTAAAAAAATTAAAAAAAAAACCGAATATTCGTAATTACGAATATATAGCGCTATATTCGCGAATATTCGCAAATTCGCGAATATGCGATATTCGCAAATAAAATTCGAATTGCGAATATTCGCGAGCAACACTAGTAGAGAACCACATACCCCAAGACCCAAACAATCCAACCAGAACAGAATCCCACTGGTACACACTTATCATCCATTTGCCTACAAAATACATGGTATCATACGAAAACACTGGTCCATACTAAGACAAGCATATCCCAATGTCCGTGAATTCAACAACCTGTTTCTACCTTGCTTCAAGAGACCACCTAACCTTAGAGACAAACTAGTAAAGGCAGACATTGGGACAGAATCTAAACTATGTCAACTGAGTCTTCAGACACCGAAAAAAGGGTACCTTCCCATGTTCACACTGTGCCCAATGTAATAGTGTTACAAAATGTGAGACATTCATGCATCCCCACACTGGAAAATCTTTTCACATTAAAGGTTTTTTTTTACTTGTGACACATCTTTTGTGGTCTACTTAATAAAATGTCCCTGTGGCCTAACGTACATAGGAGAAAACACACAACATATATGTGATCGTATCTCACAACACAAATCGACAATAAGAAGGAGAAACCTTTTACTTCCGATAACCAATCATTTTCACACAGCTGGACATACAGTAGCCCAACTCTGATTCCAAGTCCTGGAACATGTTATGAGATCAAGGAGGGGGTGGAGATCGGGCCAAACTATTGAAAACTAGAGAAGCTTTTTGGATTCACACACTACAATCCTTAGAGCTGAGGGGCCTAAATAGGGAATATGAAATTTTGCAATTATGCCTTTAATGTAGTCTTCATTATGATTTATTTATGACCCATGTTCTCTTTCACGTAGGCAACCTAATACCGGGATTGACGTAGGACATCTTTTTCTTACTGTATCCTTTAATGTCTTGTATCGTCACTCTTGTTCACTACCTTTTTTTTCCTTTTAATATTATCCCTTACTCTTATGCTTCCTCTTTAACCTCTTTGTTCTTACCCACATCTTCATACCATATGCCATACTATTTTTTTCCCCACCTTCAATAACTTGATTTTCATCTATTATGTTCATATTTTTATCTATTTAGTCATCCATTTTATTCTACTTCTATCTCACCACTATTTTCTCTCATTATTTGTTCTACTTTATTTACTTCCATTATATCCTCTTGATTTTCCCCAATCCTAAATTCTCATATTCCTTTTTCCTATTACATCCATCTTTATCCTATACCTTATCCTCTTTATCCTTCTTATACTATATTCTTTCTCTAATTATTTATTTATTATTACATTCACCCAGTATTCTCCATCTCTATATATCCCATTCTAAACTATATCTATTGCTATTATCCTATGCTCTTCATTTTGGCATATTCTATTCCTCTATTCATCCATCTCTAATACTCTCCATCTATACACCCACAGTGGAACGCAACTAGCGCTCCACCTCTTCATTCTTTTGGTCCAGGACTGCACTCCGGAGCTTTGGAACGCACCTTCCCCAGACTCATTCGCTCTGAGCACAGCTCAATGATGTCATGTCTGCCTCGTTTTCTGCTCCGGCCTGACTTATAGCCATGATACTTTGATTCTCCCTCAGATCGCATCAGTGGCTTTGATCACTATGTAAACTGCACTACGGGCACGGCACCTGGCCGTTTCTCTTCTAATATTCCCTCCGCACCAGTCCTGGTAAGTATGATCTATGAATCAACATTTACTTTGTGTTCCTTATTGCCTTGTATCCTGTTTGAAACCTAAACACACTCTCCCAGTGTACAGTCATGGCCATAAATGTTGTCACCCTGAAATTTTTCTAGAAAATGAAGTATTTCTCACAGAAAAGGATTGCAGTAACCTATGTTTTGCTATTCACATGTTTATTCCATTTGTGTGTATTGGAACTAAACCAAAAAAAAGGGAAGAAAAAAGCAAATTGGACATAATGTCAGACCAAACTCCAAAAATGGTCTGGACAAAATTATTGGCACCCACAACTTAATATTTGGTTGCACACCCTTTGAAATAAATAACTGAAATCAGACACTTCCTATAACCAGCAATAAGCTTCTTACACCTCTCAGCCGGAATGTTGGACCACTCTTCCATTGCAAACTGCTCCAGGTCTCTTTCATTGGAAGGGCGTCTTTTCCCAACAGCAATTTTAAGATCTCTCCACAGGTGTTCAATGGGATTTAGATCTGGACTCATTGCTGGCCACTTCAGAACTCTCCACCACTTTGATGCCATCCATTTCTGGGTGCTTTTTGATGTGTTTGGGCTCATTGTCCTGCTGGAAGACCCAAGATCTCGGACGCAAACCCAGCTTTCTGACACTGAGCTGTACAGTGCGACCCATAATCCATTGGTAATCCACATATGTCATGATGCCTTGTACACATTTAAGGCATCCAGTGCCAGAGGCAGCAAAACCACCCCAAAACATAATTGAACCTCCACCATATTTCACTGTAGGTACTGTGTTCTTTTCTTTGTAGGCCTCATTCCGTTTTCAGTAAGCAGTAGAATGATGTGCTTTACCAAAAAGCTCTATCTTGATCTCATCTGTCCACAAGACATTTTCCCAGAGGGTTTTTGGCTTACTCAAGTTCATTTTGGCAAAATATGTAGTCTTGCTTTTTTTTCTGTCTGTCTCTGTGTCAGCAGTGGGGTCCTCCTGGGTCTCCTGCCATAGCGTTTCATTTCATTTAAATGTTGATGGATAGTACGCGCTGACACTGATGCTCCCTGAGCCTACAGGACAGCTTGAATATCTTTGGAACTTGTTTGGGGCTGCTTATCCACCATCCGGACTATCCTGCGTTTACACCTATCATCAATTTTTCTCTTCCGTCCATGCCCAGGAAGATTAAATACAGGGACAGGGGTTGCAAACTTCTTGATAATGTTGCGCACTATGGACAAAGGCAAATCTACAGGGTGGGCCATTTATATGGATACACCTTAATAAAATGGGAATGGTTGGTGATATTAATTTCCTGTTTGTGGCACATTAGTATATATGAGGGGGGAAACCTTTCAAGATGAGTTGTGATGGGAGATGGGAGACCTTGGGGGCCATTCAACTGGCCCATGACGACCAATCCACTTTCCAGGAAACTGTTCATCTAGGAATGCTTGGACCTGACACCCATAATGTGGTGGTGCACCATCTTGCTGGAAAAACTCAGGGAACGTGCCAGCTTCAGTGCATAAAGAGGGAAACACATCATCATGTAGCAATTTCACATATCCAGTGGCCTACATGATGATGTGTTTCCCTCTTTATGCACTGAAGCTGGCACGTTCCCTGAGTTTTTCCAGCAAGATGGTGCACCACCACATTATGGGTGTCAGGTCCGAGCATTCCTAGATGAACAGTTTCCTGGAAAGTGGATTGGTCGTTGTGGGCCAGTTGAATGGCCCCCAAGGTCTCCCGATCTGACCCCCTTAGACTTTTATCTTTGGGATCATCTGAAGGCAATTGTCTACGCTGTGAAGATATGTGATGTGCAGCACCTGAAACTACGGATACTGGAAGCCTGTGCTAGCATTTCTCCTGCGGTGTTGCTATCAGGGTGTGAAGAGTGGGAGAAGAGGGTTGCATTGACAATCCAACACAATGGAGAGCATGTTGAACACATTTTATAAGTGGTCAGAAACTTGTAAATAACTCATAAAAAAAATAAAGTTACGTTAAAACCAAGAACATCATTGTTTTTTTTATGAAATTCCCAATAAGTTTGAGGTGTCACATGACCCTCTTCCTATTGAAAAAACTAAAGTTGGATTCAAAATTGCCGACTTCAAAATGACCGCCATGGTCACCACCCATCTTGAAAAGTTTCCCCTCACATATACTAATGTGCCACAAACAGGAAGTTAATATCACCAAACATTCCCATTTTATTGAGGTGTATCCATATAACTGGCCCACACTGTAGATCTCTGGAGATGGACTTGTAACCTTGAGATTGTTGATATTTTTCAAGTTCTCAAGTCCTTAGACAGTTCTCTTTTCCTCTTCCTGTTGTCCATGCTTTAGTGTGGCACACAGACACACAATGCAAAGACTAAGAAAACTTCTCTTCTTTTTATCTGCTTTCAGGTGTGATTTTTATATTGCCCACACCTGTTACTTGCCCCAGGTGAGTTTAAAGGAGCATCACATGCTTGAAACAATCTTATTTTTCCACAATTTTGAAAGAGTGCCAATAATTTTGTCCAACACATTTTTGGAGTTTGGTGTGACATGATGTCCAATTAGCTTTTTTTCCTCCCTTTTTTGGTTTAGTTCCAATACACACAAAGGGAATAAACATGTGTATAGCAAAACATGTGTTACTGCAATCCTTTTCTGTGAGAAATACTTCATTCTCTAGAAAAATTTCAGGGGTGCCAACATTTACGGCCATGACTGTATAAACATGTGCTCACCAGGCAGGGACCAGATTGGGATGCCTGCTGAAATCATTCAGCAGGCATCCCGTGACAATGCCTGGGGGGATCCTGAGACCCCCCCATATCAGCGATCGCCGCAAATCACCGGTGAATTCACACCAGCGATCTGCGGTGATTCAGGTCATACAGGTCACGTGTGACCTGGAATTAGAAGGTGATCGGCGGTAGACTATACACCGCCAATCACCTCCTATTGCTGGGGGTAGGTGGCGATCACGTCACCTCCCCAGATGAGCTGCTATTGGTCGGACGATCAATAGCAGCTGGCAGAGGAGGGGTTAATGTCCCCTTCTTTCAGCTCTGCTAGCCCACTGAGTTCATTTAGTGGGCAGAGCTGAGAGAAGGAGCCAGGGATCCCCCCTCTGATGAGATCTGTGCGCCTCAGGGCCGAAGAAGTGGCCTCCTGCCAACTGTAGCTCAGGGTGAGTTTGTGTGGAGGGACAGGTAGGAGTTTGAAAAAAAAAAGAAAAAAAAAAAGAAAAAAAAATCCCCCCCCGACCCCCTAATAGGTCCTCAAGGGTTCGTCGCACATTTTGCAGCGTGACCCGGGCCCTATTGGGGCTTCAGGGCGCTTCATTTAGCCACCATATTTTTTTTTGACCGCAGCGTGTTTTTTTATTATAACAGTGTGCAAGCACACATACATACACACTTCCCCGCCCCCCATACACCACCTCCCAACCCGCCGCACAGAATCTGTGTTCTCCCTCATCCTCCTCATCATCTAGTGAGGCCACACACCATCCATGATATTGACCCAGTGGCCGACCCTAGTACGAATGGCCATGTCGCTCGTAATAGGAGTCCAACCCCCCCAGACAAGCGTGCCAGATCTCCCTTCTGGTGAATCTGTCTGGAGACCCCCAGAGGGATATCAGTCACTAATTCCTGAGTTTGTTGGCAAGAATCCTGATTGACACAGCCGGATACACTGAAACAGACATTTTTAGTTATTATTTCAGTGACGATTCTGTTAATCATATGGTGGAACAGACGGGTCTGTATGCCCAACAGTTATGCCCACCACGCAGATTCTTTTTTTGGCTAGGCCCAATGAATGGAACGCTGTCAATGCAGTCAAAGTGAGGATATTTTGGGGCTTCGAGCTGCATATGCTTTATTCTCCAATATCCTTTTGGGGTAAACCCTCAAGGACAAAAAACCCTTTTACTTAGGGGCTCATTAAAATATAACTTTTATTGTGCTTAGGTTAAAAGAATTAACACACGTGAAATTTAAAACTATCAGTGATCTCACAGTTTTGTTTGGAGACACATATTATAAGCAAGTAAAAGGCACCCACGTTTGCAAATCTTTTTTTAGGATGGTGGGTGTCACGATGCCGGCTGGCAGGAGGTGGATCCTCTGTGCCAGAGAGGGATAGCGAGGACCGTGCTAGTGGACCGGTTCTAAGACACTACAGGTTTTCACCAGAGCCCGCCGCAAAGCGGGATGGTCTTGCTGCGGCGGTAGTGACCAGGTCGTATCCACTAGCAACGGCTCACCTCTCTGGCTGCTGAAGATAGGCGAGGTACAAGGGAGTAGGCAGAAGCAAAGTCGGACGTAGCAGAAGGTCGGGGGCAGGCGGCAAGGTTCGTAGTCAGGGGAGATAGCAAAGTTCTGGTACACAGGGTATAAACACACAAAAACGCTTTCACTAGGCTCTAGGGCAACAAGATCCGGCAAGG
Source organism: Hyla sarda (assembly GCF_029499605.1). Lineage (NCBI taxonomy): Eukaryota > Metazoa > Chordata > Amphibia > Anura > Hylidae > Hyla > Hyla sarda. The sequence goes on along the minus strand of NC_079197.1, from coordinate 35,588,065 downwards.
AAGTGCAAGGGAGGAGACTAGATATAGCCAGGAAACAGATGGGAACCAATTAAGCTAATTGGGCCAGGCACCAATCATTGGTGCACTGGCCCTTTAAGTCTCAGGGAGCTGGCGCGCGCGCGCCCTAGAGAGCGGAGCCGCGCGCGCCAGCACATGACCGCAGGAGACGGGAACGGGTAAGTGACCTGGGATGCGATTCGCGAGCGGGCGCGTCCCGCTGTGCGAATCGCATCCCCAACGGCCATGACAGGGCAGCGCTCCCGGTCAGCGCTGACCGGGGAGCTGCAGGGAGAAAGGCGCCGTGAGCGCTCCGGGGAGGAGCGGGGACCCGGAGCGCTAGGCGTAACAGTACCCCCCCCCTTAGGTCTCCCCTTCTCTTTATCGGGTAACTGCCTCCCCTGGGATGAGGACACCGGGAAAGGAAGGAGGGATTCCTCAACGGCAGGCAGAACCGCAGGAGTAGGAATGGGGAGAGAGGGCAGAGGGCGAGACCTGGCACGGGGCAGTGTGACACCAGGACGAGGGCCATGAGGGGACACAGAAGCTTGCCTGGGAGGGGGGGAGGGGCATTTCCTGTGGCAGGCAGGGTCCTTAATGACCTTAGGGGGACCGGATACAGGAGGAACCACAGAGTTACGGCAAGGGTTACTGGGAACCGGTTTTAGACAGTTCTTGGCACAAGAGGACCCCCAACTCTTGATCTCCCCAGTGGACCAATCCAGGGTTGGGGAATGAAGTTGAAGCCAGGGAAGTCCAAGGAGAATTTCCGAGGTGCAATTGGGGAGGACCAAAAGTTCAATCCTCTCGTGATGAGATCCGATGCTCATAAGAAGGGGCTCCGTGCGGAAACGTATGGTACAGTCCAACCTGGCTCCGTTGACCGCGGAGATGCGGAGTGGCTTGACAAGACGGGTCACCGGAATATGGAATTTATTCACAAAGGACTCCCGAATAAAATTCCCAGAAGCTCCAGAGTCCAGACAGGCCACGGCTGAGAGGGGAGAGCTGGCTGAAGTGGAAATCCGAACAGGTACCGTGAGACGTGGAGAAGCCGACTTGGCATCAAGAGACGCCACACCCACGAGAGCTGAGTGTGAGCGTGCGTTTCCCAGACGTGGAGGACGGATTGGGCAATCCACCAGAAAATGTTCAGTACTGGCACAGTACAAACAAAGATTCTCTTCCTTACGGCGATTCCTCTCTTCCAGGGTCAGGCGAGACCGATCCACTTGCATGGCCTCCTCGGCGGGAGGCCTAGGCGCAGATTGCAGTGGAGACTGTGGGAGAGGTGGCCAGAGATCTAAGTCTTTTTCCTGGCGGAGCTCTTGATGCCTCTCAGAAAAACGCATGTCAATGCGAGTGGCTAGATGAATGAGTTCATGCAGGCTAGCAGGAGTCTCTCGTGCGGCCAGAACATCTTTAATGTTGCTGGATAGGCCTTTTTTAAAGGTCGCGCAGAGAGCCTCATTATTCCAGGAAAGTTCAGAAGCAAGAGTACGGAATTGTATGGCGTACTCGCCAACGGAGGAATTACCCTGGACCAGGTTCAGCAGGGCAGTCTCAGCAGAAGAGGCTCGGGCAGGTTCCTCAAAGACACTTCGAATTTCCGAGAAGAAGGAGTGTACAGAGGCAGTGACGGGGTCATCACGGTCCCAGAGCGGTGTGGCCCATGACAGGGCTTTTCCAGACAGAAGGCTGACTACGAAAGCCACCTTAGACCTTTCAGTAGGAAACTGATCCGACATCATCTCCAGATGCAGGGAACATTGGGAAAGAAAGCCACGGCAAAACTTAGAGTCCCCATTAAATTTGTCCGGCAAAGACAGGCGGAGGCTAGGAGTGGCCACTCGCTGCGGAAGAGGTGCAGGAGCTGGCGGAGGAGATGGTTGCTGCTGCTGTAGCTGAGACTGAATCTGCTGTAGCTGCGACTGGAGTTGCTGAGTCATGGTGGTCAAGTACGACAGCTGGTGATCTTGTTGGGCAATCTGTCGGGCTTGCTGGGCGACCAGTGTGGGGAGGTCGGCGACAACAGGCAGAGGAACTTCAGCGGGATCCATGGCCGGATCTACTGTCACGATGCCGGCTGGCAGGAGGTGGATCCTCTGTGCCAGAGAGGGATAGCGAGGACCGTGCTAGTGGACCGGTTCTAAGACACTACAGGTTTTCACCAGAGCCCGCCGCAAAGCGGGATGGTCTTGCTGCGGCGGTAGTGACCAGGTCGTATCCACTAGCAACGGCTCACCTCTCTGGCTGCTGAAGATAGGCGAGGTACAAGGGAGTAGGCAGAAGCAAAGTCGGACGTAGCAGAAGGTCGGGGGCAGGCGGCAAGGTTCGTAGTCAGGGGAGATAGCAAAGTTCTGGTACACAGGGTATAAACACACAAAAACGCTTTCACTAGGCTCTAGGGCAACAAGATCCGGCAAGGAAGTGCAAGGGAGGAGACTAGATATAGCCAGGAAACAGATGGGAACCAATTAAGCTAATTGGGCCAGGCACCAATCATTGGTGCACTGGCCCTTTAAGTCTCAGGGAGCTGGCGCGCGCGCGCCCTAGAGAGCGGAGCCGCGCGCGCCAGCACATGACCGCAGGAGACGGGAACGGGTAAGTGACCTGGGATGCGATTCGCGAGCGGGCGCGTCCCGCTGTGCGAATCGCATCCCCAACGGCCATGACAGGGCAGCGCTCCCGGTCAGCGCTGACCGGGGAGCTGCAGGGAGAAAGGCGCCGTGAGCGCTCCGGGGAGGAGCGGGGACCCGGAGCGCTAGGCGTAACAGTGGGAGAGCACTATTGTTTTTGGAGATTCATTTTGGCACTATACACAGCACATATAATACTGGGGTAGATATATAGACGATATTAAAAAAAAATTTGGGACGGGGAGAGCAATTTCTTGTAGGAGTTTGTGGAGAAATTACAAAATAACCAGATAGGGATGAAGTTTACAACTGAAGTAGGAGGTAGATAGCTGAACTTTTCGGACTTAACAATATACATTGACAAGGAAAACCACATACAAACAAAAATTTATCGAAAACCTACAGCTACAAACAGCTTTTTACATTGGCCAAGCTGGCATCCTTCCCCACTAAAACGCAGCATCCCAATTGGCCAGTAAGTAAGAGCCAGGCGTAATTACTCGGAAGAAGACAATTTTGTAAGAGAAAGTAAAAACCTGATGACCTGATATGAGTTAAAAACCAGATGACCTGATATGAGTTAATATCTATAATAATAATAGCCATACCTTAATGAGAACAAATATATGCTAAAGTATGTACCTATTCAAATATCTAATATCTATATATTTATATATGCACATACTAAAGTGTACATCAACAGTATATACTTGAGTATAAGCCGACCCGAATATAAGCCGAGGCCCCTAATTTCACCCCAAAAACCCAGGAAAAATGATTGACTCGACTATAAGCCTAGGGTGGGAAATAAATCATCCCTCCCTGTCATCATCCAGACCCCCGTCATTAACACCCCCCATCATCATCACCCTGTCATCATCCCCCCTTCATCATCATCACCTGTCATCATCCCCCTCTTCATCATTACCCTGTCATCATCCCCCCTTCATCATCACCACCTGTCATCATCCCCCTGTCATCATCCCACACCCCCCCTTCATCATCACCGCCTGTCATCATCCCCCTGTCATCATTCCATACCCACCTCCTTCATCATCACCGCCTGTTATCATCCCCGTGTCATCATCCCACACCCCCCTTCATCATCACCGCCTGTCATCATCCCCCTGTCATCATCCCACACCTCCTTCATCATCACTGCCTGTCATCATCCCCCTGTCATCATCCCACTCCCCCTCCTTCATCATCACCGCCTGTCATCATCCCCCTGTCATCATCCCACCCCCCCTTCATCATCACTGCCTGTCATCATCCCCCTGTCATCATCCCACACCCCCCCTTCATCATCACCATCTGTCATCATCCCACACACCCCCCCCCAATCATCACCGCCTGTCAATGTCTGAACAGTGGTCTTCAACCTGCGGACCTCCATATGTTTCAAAACTACAACCCCAAGCATGCTCGGACAGCCATCGGCTGTCCGGGCATGCTGGGAGTTGTAGTTTTTAAACATCAGGTGGTCCGCAGGTTGAAGACCACTGCGGCCTTCATCATCATCCAGATCCCCCCACCCCCTTTAGTTTTGTACTCACGGCCTTCGTTATCATCCAGACCCACCCCACCCCCCCACCGCACCTCCTTTAGTTTTGTACTCAGAGGGATAGTCGTTCCGGGCTGTCCATCTTCACCGGGGGGGGGGCCTCCTCTCCGCTCTTTGGGCCCGGAATAGTGACGTTGAATTGACGACGACGCACAGGGACGTTGCGCATGAACGTCCCTGTGCGTCGTCGTCAAGGCAACGTCACTATTCCGGGGCCGGCCCGGAGCGGAGAAGAGGCCCCCCCAGTGAAGATGGACAGCCCAGAATGACTATCCCTCCCCACCGGACGGTCCCTGCAGCACAGATGGCCTGGACCAGCTCACCTTTCCTTCCCGCCGAGGGCAGGTGAGTGCAAAACTAAAGGAGGGGGGGTGGGGGGGGGGTAGGGTCTGGATGATGACGAAGGCCGTAGTGGACCTCCAGATGTTTCAAAACTACAATTCCCTGCATGCACGGACAGCAATGCTGGGAGTTGTAGTTTTGAAGCATCTGGAGGTCCGCAGGTTGAAGACCACTGAGGTCACTCGAGTATAAGCCGAGGGGGGTGTTTTCAGCATGAAAAATCGTGCTGAAAAACTCGGCTCATACTCGAGTATATACGGTACCTTTAATATAATCCATATGTGACATAAAACCTATCCCTGTATGTATATTTAGATATCTCACCAATTTCCCATAGACTACATAAAATAATTGATATTAAGAAGACGGTTTTATACACTGAAAAATATATAAGATCCATCTACTGTGAAACATATTATTAAATATTCTGCACATGCGCAATTACAGAAATAATTGCAGTAAGTAAAAGCTCACTGACAGGAGCTGTAGGAAAGGCAGGCGTATCCGAATGTATGGAGAAGAATAGGAAGGCATAGCCATACGCATGAAAAACTGATCACGGGGAGCAACAGAGAAATCACATGATCTGAGAGATCATATGATCAGTGACTTGCGGTATTATGCACAAGATACCTGATCACGTGGAACAACAAAACAATCGCATGACCACAGTGATCAGGTGACTGCATAATGTGCGGAATGACGTGCAAAAGAGAAGAGGAATGACGTTGCAACAGGGGATAGGCTGAGTGCACAGTCAGTTAATAAATGGATCACCGGATAGGTACATCGAGTACCGGAAGTGACAACATCATACCACACACAGGAAACACATCATATTATAGTAATCTATAAATAGGGGAATGCGAGTTTAAAACGCCATTAGCCTCACAACCCTTGACAAAGCCAGGGAGCTGGCGAAACGTCGGGGAGGCGTGTGTATTTTTTAGACAGAGTTCTCACAATACTGGACTAAATCAGTCCCATTGCCATTCTAAGCACAAAGATAGGATAAGCATCTAGCAAGCAAATAGCTTTCAATTATACTGCTGTAGGACCAATTGGCATAAAGTTGCTATAAAAGCCTGTCTCTGTGCAAATACCATAGGGGTATAGATAGGAAGAATCATCCCTCTAGAAAAATATATTCAAAATATCAGTAAAACTGTGAGATCACTGTTAGTTTTAAATTTCATGTGTTTTAATTATTTTAACCTAAGCACAATAAAAGTTATATTTTAATGAGCCCCTAAGTAAAATGGATTTTTGTCCTTGAGGGTTTACCCCAAAAGGTTATTAGAGAATAAATCATTATTGCCCTGGGACTCATATAGGATCCCTTGTGAGTGATATCGTCCTGCAAATGGGCCTACTTAAAAAAAAAACAGTGTCAGGCAGTACTGGAGTGAGGATGTCCTCTACCAGACCCCACTCTACAGTATGGCCATGATACGGAAGTGGTTTGAGGCCATTCGGAAATGCCTGCATTACGCTGATAATGTGGCATGTCCCCCCAAAGTGATCCTGCCTATGACCGGCTTTACAAAGTGAGGCCGGTCATAGATCACTTTGGGGCCAAATTTTTGGAGGCCTACGTACCCCTCAGGGAGCTCTCTGTAGATGAGTCTCTTATCAGTTTTAAGGGAGACTCATCTTCCACCAGTATATTCCCACGAAGCAGGCGCGGTATGGCATGAAACTCTACAAACTTTGCGAGAGTACAAGTTTAGAGTATATGAGAGATGGGATTCCCATATTGAAATCCCATAATGTCCCGTCACTCTGGGTGTTAGCTGCAAACTCGTTTGGGACCTTGTGCACCCATTGCTGGGTAAGGGTTACCACGTGTACATGGACAACTTTTATACCGGCATCCCTCTGTTCACATCCCTTCCCACCAGATCCACGTCCGCTTGTGGGACCGTGCAGAAGAACCAGAGATGCCTTCCTCTAAATTTTCTCCAGACACCTATGCCCAAGGGTGAGTTCTGTGCCCTTACTCATGAAAACCTGTTGCTGGTCAGGTATAAGGATAAGAGGGATGTCCTTATGCTGACCACAATTCATGGGAACGGCAGCTCACCTGTCCCTGTGCGAGGTACCACAACAACAGTCCTCAAGCCAGATTGTATTCTGGACTACAATCGGTATATGGGAAAAAAAATTGTGGTCTACTTGGTACAGATTGCCATGTACATCTCTTTGGTACTGTCCCAGTAACTCCAGGAACAGGACGATCCCATAAAAATGTGTGTAACAAGGGGGATATGGAAGGACATCACCACTCAATGTGACATTTGCCCCGATCATCCGGGCCTCTGCATTAAGGATTGCTTCAGGAAGTATCACACTTCCATGGAGTGCTAAATTTTCCCTTTTCATTTTAATTTCCCATAATTTGACCCCAATGTACTAAGTCCATAGTACTTTCCAAATTTTAACCCCATAAACCACTAAATTGCCAAAAAAGCTCTTTCATCAATAACAAAAAAAACAAAAACAAAAAAACCTGATAAGACCTCTGGGGGTATTTTTTTTCCCCAAAAATGGGTCATGGGTCACTGAGTCACTGATTCACTGAGTCACTATCATCGGGATCTTTTTTATGTTGCCTCAAATGCGCAGCGCTCTCTCTCCACCAGAGCGGGGTGCGCATTTGAGGCAACAGGTTAGGGACGGCCACACACATCACATTCCCAGAATGATGATTCAGAGCATAGGGTTTGGGGCGGGCATATGTTTTTTGTTTTGGCTATGCTCTGGGTCATCATTCTGGGAACATAATTGGCATATCAGCAGTAACATTGTAATTTTCATTCCTCCCATAGTACACTTCATCCATTCATGGAAAATAAATTTAGGGACCATACGTCTGTTTCAAATGTCCAGTTCCCCCCTATACACATTCCCCTGGGGGTGTACTGTGTGAAATGGGGTCACATGTGGGTGTTCCTTTCTTTTATTTTCCTCTGTATGTAACCGTCAGCTACTGATATACCATAGGCTTCAAATGCAAACAGACCTCTATGACTCTTGAGCCCTGTAGTGCATCCCCAGAGCATGTTACGTCCACATATGGGGTATTTCGCTACTCAGAAACAATGGGGTTACAACATTTTGGGGGGATTTTCTCCTATTACCCCTTGTGCAAATGAAAAATTTGGGCATTTTTGCGGGGAAAAAAACTTATTTTGTCATTTTACGGCCCAATGTTCCAAACACCTGCGAGGTGTAAATACTCACTATACCCCTTGTTACATTCCCTGAGGTGTGTTGTTTCCAAAATGATGGCACTTGAAGGGGGTCCCGCTGTTCTGGCTCCATGGTAGCTCTGTAACTGCTCAAGGCCCCTGACAAAATTCTCCAAAAGCTGAATAGCTCTCCTGCTCTTCTGAGACCTGGTGTGCACAGGCAGACCAGTTTTTCGTCAAATATGAGGTATGTCCTTACTCCTAAGGAATGTATTTACAAATTTACAGTGACAATTTCTCCTATTGCCACTTGTGTAAATAAAAAATTTGGGGTAACCACAGCATTTTAGTGTAAAAAATCACATTTTTCCTTTTCATATCCCAATTTAATGAACATTTATCAAACACCTGTGGGGTGTTAAGACTCACTGTACTGCTTATTACGTTCCTTGAGGTGTGTAGTTTCCAAATTAGTATGCCATGTGGTGTTTTTTTTTTTGATGTTCTGGCACCATAGGGGCTTCCTAAATGCGGCATGCCCACCAAAAACCATTTCAGCAAAATTTGCTTTCCAAAAGCCAAATGTGAATCCTTCTCTTCTGAGCATTGTAGTTCGCCGGCAGTGCACTTGATGTCCACACATGGGGTATTTCCATACTCAAAAGAGATGGGGTTACAAATTTTGGGAGGGCATTTTCTCCTAATACCCTTTGTAAAAATGTAAAATTTGGAGGAAAACCAGCATTTTAGTGAAAAAATTAATTAATTTACACATCCAACTTTAATGAAAAGTCGTCAAACACCTGTGGGTTGTTAAGGCCCACTGTACCCCTTGTTACGTTCCTTGAGGGGTGTAGTTTCCAAAATAGTATGCCATTTTGTTTTTGTTTTTTAGCTGTTCTGGCATCATAGGGGCTTCCTAAATGTAACATGCCCCCCCAAAAACCATTTCAGAAAAACTCACTGTCCAAAATCCCACTGTCGCTAGTTCCCTTCTGAGCCCTCTAGTGTACCCGCCAAACACTTGACATACACATATGAGGTATTTCCTTAATCGAGAGAAAGTGAGTTACAACTTTTGGGGGGATTTCTCTTCTTTTACTCTAATTTAAAAACTGGGTCTACAAGAACATGCGAATGTAAAAAATGAAGATTTTTTATTTTCTCCTTCACTTTGCTGCTATTCCTGTGAAACACCTAAAGGGTTAACACACATTCTGAATGTCATTTTGAATACTTTCATGGGTGCAGTTTTTATAATGGTGTCATTTATGGGGTATTTCTAAAATGAAGGCCCTTCAAATCCATTTCTAAACTGAACTGGTCCCTGAAAAATTCCGATTTTGAAAATTTTGTGAAAATTGAACTGCTGCTGAATTTTGAAGCCCTCTGATGTCTTCCAAAAGTACAAACATGTCAACTTTATGACATAAAGTAGACATATTGCATATGTGAATCAATATATAATTTATATTTTCCTTACAAGAAGAGAGCTTCACAGTTAAAAAAAAAAGCTACATTTTCAAATTTTTCATGAAATTTTGAAAATTTTCACCAAGAAATGATGCAAGTATCAATGAAAATTTACCACTATGTTAAGTAGAATATGTCACGAAAAAAAAATCTCAGAATCAAGTTCACAAGTAAAAGCATCCCAGAGTTATTAATGCTTAACCCCTTAACGATGCAGGACAAAAATGTACGTCCTGGTGCAGTGATACTTAACGCACCAGGACGTACATTTACATCCTATATATGACCGCGAGCATCGGAGAAATACTCAGGTCATGAGTGGCAGGTCCCGGCTGTTGATAGCAGCCAGGGACCCGCCGGTAATGGCTGACATCCGCGATCACACGGATGTCCGCCATTATCCCCTCAGATGCCGTGAGCAATACAGATCACGGCATCTGCAGCGCTGTGGTCACTAAAACGGATGATCGGATTGCCCGCAGCACTGCTGCGGAGATCTGATCATCCAGAATGGCAGACGGAGGTCCCCTCACCTGTCTCCACTGCCTTCCACGGGTCTTCTGCTCTAGTCTGAGATTGAGCAGACCAGAGCAGAAGATGTCCTATGCATAGCACTGAACAGTATTAGCAATCGAATGATTGCTATACATAGTTCCCTATGGGGACTATTAAAGCGTAAAAATAAAAGCAAAAAAAGTAAAATGTGAAAAATCCCCTTGCTAAATAAAATGTAAATTGCCCCATTTTCCCCATTTCACCCCCCAAAAAAGTGTAAAAAAAAATCCAGAATTGCTGCTTTCTTTTTAATAATATTTTATTCCCCAAAAAAATGTGATAAAAAATGTATTAAAAGTTTTATGTATGCAAATATGGTATCAATAAAAAGTACAGATCATGGTGCAAAAAATGAGCCCTCATATCGCCGCTTATACAGAAAAATGAAAAAGTCACTTCAAATTAGGGGGATTTTAAATGTACTAATTTGTTTAAAAAGTTTGCAATTTTTTTAAAGCGCAACAGTAATAGAAAAGTATGTAATCATAGGCATCATTTTAATCATATTGACCCAAAGAATAAAGAACACATGTCATTTTTTCCGTAAATTGTACAGCATGAAAATGAAACCTTTACAAAATTGCGGTTTTCTTTTTAATTTCCCCACACAAATAGTATTTTTTTGGTTGCGCCATACATTTTATGGTAAAGTGAGTGATGGATTTTAAACGGACAACTGGTAGTGCAAAAAACAAGCCCTCATACCAGTCTGGGGATGAGTCCTTAAGGGTTAAAGTGACAGTGGTCAAATGTGCAAAAAAAAAAAAACTCTGGTCCTTAAAGGGGTACTCGGCACCCCTAGACATCTTATCCCCTATCCAAAGGATAGGGGATAAGATGTCAGATCGCCGGGGTCCCGCTGCTGGGGGCCCCCGGGATCTCGGCTGCTGCACCCACCTGTACGGCTTCCACCTCACAGCGGCAACGGATTCTAAGGGCAACTGCACTCATTTTATTACATTTATCAAATATACCGTAATATAAGCATGTGCTTGTACATAGGCCAAAAAAGAACAAAAGAATACATGTTAGCCTACATTTTTATTTTTTTATTTTTTATTTTCTAAAGCTACGAACCATCTCTAAAAAAAAAAAATAATAATAATAATATATCTCTTTTTATAGCAAGAAAGTTGGAGTTTTATCTCCTGCCCAGAAGCACAATGGAAAGTTTTCCCCTCTCTCTGTCACAGATGCTCACGACAGTGGAGTGATTGGCAACGAGAAGAGCATGGAAATAAAATTGTTCACACACTAATGAATAGAAGCTTGATTGCAAGATCCTGTTTGGAAAATTATAGTGCTACACACAAGCCATACAATTACATCGAAAATGCTGCATATTCATTTCATCTACTTTGCATAGAGATTAACTAGCAGACTCTAAAATCAAAGCTAACACCAAATTTAGTCACAGGTTAGAAACTAAATAGCATTGTTTGAAGAATATGAATCTATACCACCTGCCTGCGGACTGATTGCTCGCCGCTTAACATGGGCACAAAACTTGTGAGGTTTTTTTGGTTTGGTTTCTTTTTTGTGTGTGTGTGTGTGTGTGTGTTTTTTTCTTTTTTCATTTTTATTTCTTTTTTTAACTTTCATTCCAAAGAGTCATTACATACAGTATGTATGGAAAATATTTGTAGCTTGAATCAATAATTTCATGGTATGAATTTACTTAATTCGCGTCTGCTTAATAGCAGTAGGGGAAGTCTTTACATTGACAACTAGTTTATTCAATAATTACATTATTTAGTAAGGCAGATTAGAAATGGCTTATATAGTGGGCTCACCCTTAGAGCTCACACATGTGGCCATCCTATGGCTCTTTACATTCCGTACTTCATTGGATGCCGCATGTACATAGTTATTCTACTTTAGAAGAAAATGGAAATTGGAGACAGAAGTTAAAATCGCTTTGGCTAAGTTTCCACTTGGGTTTTTTTCTGGCAGTTTTTGGAAAGCTATCACTGCAGTTTTTGAGCCAAAGCCAGAAGTGTATTCAAAAGGAACAGGACATATAAAGCAAGGACTTACACTTCTCCTCCCTTATGGATCCACTTCTGACTTTGGCTCAAAAACTGCAGAGGCAGTTTTCCAAGTGGAAACTTAGCCTTAGTGTAAGTTTACACATTACAAAATTCACTGACGTAATTCATTTTACATGCTGATTTTTGCTCGTAATGGGCCAAAAAAAAAAACAGCCGTTGGACTTTTTTGCCAATTACGAAAAAGTGGTTGTAAAATTAAATATACAATAAATTAAAAATGTTATGTGAGTCTTATAATACTTTACAACTCAGAGGTTATATGGGTTGATGCCATGGTAGTGTCCTTGAATTCTTATATATATTCAGTATTTTATAACACTTTGGCTCTCTTTATGCCATAATGTGGTGCATTCTATGGAATATGCCATAATATTTCTTCAGATAGATTTTGTTCACCCATCATTATTAGATGCATATGACGTTTTCGATCCTACAATTTAGAAAATTTTATGTCATGTGAAAAGTGCCAAAATGCTCACAAACTAAAACAAGTCAACATCTGTGATCATAGAAGGCAGGAGAAGAAGAGTGCAGAAGCCGGCCAGAGCACATGAGTGAAGCTCCTCTGGCCATCTTAACACATTGGACCACCCAAATTACACAATGGGTGGTCCGATGTGTGTCTGTACACCTCCACATTACTTAAGATTCAGGGGCCTGATGAAGCGCATACCGCAAGACATGGACCAGATTAAGACATTTTAACAGTGAGTGCTCTTCCTTCTCGCATCTTCTTTTGTGTGACAGCAATACTTAAGATGCTGTGATCAGTTTAGATCATGACATCTGAAGGGTTAATGGTGGACATCAGCGGGATCGCTGATGTCTGCCATTTTCCATGAGGTCCCGGCTGGTGTCAACAGCAGCTTTCCAGTTCCACTCACCATGTTGGGAGACTTGGTGATCGTGGGACCACGGGACATACATGTACATCGCTGTGTGCTAAGTCCCAGGGGATGAAACAACCGGTATACTTTAACCTACCCCAGCCTGTGTTTTCTCAATAACTATATTTAAATTATCTGTTCATGTCAGGGAGGTGTACATAACCTCCCACAGACCATATCCTTTAACCTATAATCTTTAGGGGCTGTTAATCACATCAATAAGGAAATTGGCAAATAATATCCAACCTAGACCAATATTAAGAGTATATGGTTAATTGTATTTAAAAAAAAACATCTCTAATAGCATATAAATACCCATATGCATATCTAAACACTCTGATAGAAGGTATTGTCCTCAGCATTTAAGTGCACCGCCATGAAAAAAGGATAAAGCATAAAGAAACAATCCATTTGTCAGAGCACTGAATAGAAGACTTCCAGACAACATCCAATAAACTTTATTGCTGGTGAGTGTCTTATTCCATCATTTATTCTACAAGAGAAAAAAACATTTGGAACCATAATATTATACAAAAATAAAGGGAAAATAATATGAACATAATATCTATATATATAATATCTTTACATAACTATATATAAAAACAGTTTATAGATAAACTAAACAATTAATCTATTTTAACATAGAAGAGTCAACATAAAGCTGTTCAATTTTTAACTATGTCTGAATGTGGATCAATTTTCTTGTGTAACCCTCTCCTCAAATTTCTTACCCATTCCATCCAACTTTTTGTCTAAGAACAGCAGGTCATTCACAATTCTATTTACCGGCATTAGTTGACTAAAAAGTAAGGATTTGATCTTGCACTTGGGATGGGAACTGTAATATCTCAATAGATTATTCATATCCCTCTTCTTTGTAAACAGATCTGTTTCAAGTCGGTTATTTTCAATGTAAACCCATGTGTCCAGAAATTAATGCCGAAAAAAGTGTCCGAAAAAACAATGGTAAATTTGTCATCCTCATTTAGGTACCCAAAGAAATCATGGAACTAACTCAACATTTCACACCAACCAGCAAAAATGTTGTCAATGTATCGTCACCATCTCAGTACCTTACGGAAATGGTGGGACACATAGACCCTAGTCTCCTCCAAGTCAGCCATGACAATATTGGCATAAATCGGTGCCATATCTGAACCCATCGGAGTTCTCCTATGTTGGAAATAAAATCCATCTTCAAATAAAAAAAAGTTGAATTTCAGTATAATGTTTACTAGTCCTAAAATGAACTCCTTGAACTCATTTGAAAAATCTGACTTAGAAAGCCCTTTGGATACACTGTTTATCCCTCTACCATGATCTATACAAGCATACAGCTATGTTACATCAAAACATTCAAATAGTGCCCTAATAGGTATGTCAAGATCTCTGATTTTCAACAGAAAATCCAAAATGTGCTTAATGTAGGATTGAGTCCCTTCTGCATATCTCTGTAAGATCTTGTCTACGAAGATTGCAGACGTACTTAACCCTACCAAACACTATTGGTCTTCCTGGTGAGCGTTCCATGTTTTATGTATTTTGGCTGTATGTATATGATTGGTGTTTTTGGATGTATAAATAACAGATATTTATGTAAATTTTTATCAATGATATAAATCCAAGCATAGTTAACCAGCATGTTTATATGCTTCAGTATCTTGAATCTGGCAGTAGATTCCCTCCATATTGCAGGAATTGTCCATAATGACCATCCCCCATCCCCTCTTATCATCAGGTTTGATAACAATGTGGTCATTGTGGACAATACCTTCAGAAAAATACATATTTCTATGCATTCTATGGGAAATAAGGGACATATCACATGTCATGTCTTTTTCCACCAATGAAATGTAAATGTGTCAATGGCATGAATCATTATCTGTGGTACAAAATCACTCTTATTGTAAAAATTAAGATCTTTTAAACATATATCACTGACATAAGTGTCCAAGTGTTCAATGTGTGTACTTGCATGGGAGGATTCAAGCTTCACATTAGTTACATAGTTACATAGTTAGTATGGTTGAAAAAAGACATACGTCCATCAAGTCCAACCAGGGAATTGAAGGGAAGGGTGTAAGGGGATAAGGGGAAGGGATGTAGTTTTGTAATTCTGCATAAGCATTAATGTTATTTTGTTCCAGGAATGTATCTAACCCTGTTTTAAAGCTGTTAATTGTTCCTGCTGTGACCAGTTCCTGAGGTAGACCGTTCCATAAATTCACAGTCCTCACGGTAAAGAAGGCGTGTCGCCCCTTTAGACTAAACCTTTTCTTCTCCAGACGGAGGGAGTGCCCCCTCGTCCTTTGGGGGGGTTTAACCTGGAACAGTTTTTCTCCATATTTTTTGTATGGGCCATTTATATACTTATATACGTTTATCATATCCCCCCTTAAACGTCTCTTCTTAAGACTAAACAATTGTAACTCCTTTAATCGCTCCTCATAGCTAAGATGTTCCATGCCCCATATTAGTTTAGTAGCACATCTCTGCACCCTCTCCAGCTCCACAGTGTCCCTTTTATGAACAGGCGACCAAAACTGAACAGCATATTCCAGGTGAGGCCGTACCAATGCTTTATAAAGGGGGAGTATTATGTCCCTGTCCCTTTAGTCCATGCCTCTTTTTATACATGACAATATCCTGCTGGCCTTGGAAGCAGCAGCCTGACATTGCATGCTATTCTGAAGTCTGTGATCTACAAGTACACCCAGATCCTTCTCTACCAGTGACTCTGCCAGTTTAATCCCCCCTAAGACATATGATGCATGCATGTTATTAGTACTCAGATGCATGACTTTACATTTATCCACATTGAACCTCATTTGCCAAGTGGATGCCCAGACACTTAGTCTATCCAAGTCATCTTGTAACTTATGCACATCCTCTATAGGCTGTACCGTGCTACAAAGCTTGGTGTCATCTGCAAAGATAGAAACAGAGCTGTTAATACCATCTTCAATATCATTGATAAATAAATTAAACAACAGCGGTCCCAGTACAGAACCTTGGGGTACACCACTAATAACCGGGGACCAATCAGAGTACGAATCATTGACCACCACTCTCTGGGTATGATCCATGAGCCAGTGATCAATCCAGTTACAAACTAAAGTTTCCAAGCCCAAAGACCTTAACTTACCTGTCAGACGTCTGTGAGGGACAGTATCAAACGCTTTAGCAAAATCCAGAAACACTATATCCACAGCCATTCCTCTGTCAAGGCTTCTACTCACCTCTTCATAAAAGCAAATTAGATTGGTTTGACAACTTCTATCCTTAGTAAACCCATGCTAGCTATCACTTATAATACAATTATCCCCTATGTATTCCTGTATGTAATCCCGTATAAGTCCTTCAAACAATTTACCCACAATGCACGTTAGACTTACCGGTCTATAATTGCCTGGCGAAGACCTAGAGCCCTTCTTGAAGATTGGTACCACATTAGCCTTGCGCCAGTCCCTTGGCACAATACCAGACACCAGAGACTCTCTAAATATCATGAACAAGGGTACAGATATTTCTGAACTTACCTCTCTAAGAACTCTTGGGTGTAGTCCATCCGGTCCTGGAGATTTGCTTACATTTACTTTACTTAACTTACCTTGTACCATCTCTACATTAAGCCAGTTCAGTACATTACATGATGTGTTACCAGCACTGACCTGTCCAATGTCAGCTCCTTCTTCCATAGTATATATAGAACTAAAGAACCCATTCAGTAGCTCCGCCTTCTCCTGATCGCCCGTGACAACCTCCCCATTATCATTATTAAGGGGTCCTACATGCTCCTTGTTTTTTTGCATTTATATATCTAAAAAAATATTTAGGATTAGTTTTGCTTTCTTTGGCCACCTGTCTCTCATTTTGAATTTTTGCTGTTTTTATTACATTTTTACAGATTGTATTAAGCTCTTTGTACTGTTTAAATGTTATAGCTGACCCATCAGATTTGAATTTTTTGAAGGCTATTTTTTTGTTGTTTATTGCTCTTTTAACATCATTTGTCAGCCTTGTAGGATTTAGTTTTAATCGTTTATATTTGTTCCCCTTTGGTATATATTTAGCTGTATAGTTATTTAGAGTTGATTTAAAGATGTCCCATTTACCTTCTGTATCAGTGTTTGACAACACCTCCCCCCAGTCTATGTCCTGTAGTGCAGATCTCAGCCCAGGGAAATTTGCCTTTTTAAAGTTGTATGTTTTTGCCTTCCCCGTCTGTCTTTGTTTTCTACATTTTAAGTCAAAAGTAACTATATTGTGGTCGCTATTACCAAGGTTTTCCCGCACAGTTACATTACCAACCAGCTCTGCGTTGTTGGAAATGATCAGATCCAACAAGGCATCACTTCTTGTTGGGTCCTCCACAAACTGGCCCATAAAATTATCCTGCAATAAATTTAGGAATTTTCTTCCCTTTGTAGTTTTTGCCAACCCCGGACCCCAATCTATATCTGGATAGTTAAAATCTCCCATTATTACCACTGTACCTGCCCGGGCGACCCTCTCTATTTGTTTATACAGCCGACCTTCTATCTCTTCAGTGATATTAGGGGGTCTGTAGATTACACCAAATATAATTTTTTCAGTATTTCCCTCCTTTTGTAATTCTATTCTAGTAAAGCACTTTCAATTTAATGTTCCTTGAAAAGGACAACAAATCGATTTTCAATGTCAAGCAAATCTCTGCTGCAGAACAAAAATATAAGCTGAGATTAAAGGGGTACTCCGCTGGAAAACATTATTATTATACCAACCATATGTATCTACAGTGATCCATCAACATACAATGGTAATTCGTTCCAAATGAACCATCATTACTTGAATCCATCGTATGTTGAGGGATCCGTGCAATAATAATATAGAAAGTTATACTCACCTGTCCCCGCCACTGTCATCATGTCCCCGGGGTTTCCTTGCCGCTTCGGACCGTCTCTGCTGGCCAGGATTGTCACTCTTCATCGCCGTCATCACGTTGCTACGCATGCAGCTCCTATTGGATGATGGGACGGCGTGCGTGGCGACGTGATGACGATGAAGGAGAGCGACAGCCATGCAGCGGAGCCCGAAGAGGATGATCCGGAATGTCGGGGATAGGTGAGTGACACTAACTGGACCACACTAGGCACCTTAAATGGCTATCCGGCAGCAGCTGAAGCAGTCTGCGCTGCCGGATAGCCGTTTATGCGATGGTCCCTTACCATAAAAAAGCATCATATGTTGATGCTGCCTTCAACATACGATGGCCTCTGAGAGGCCATCGTATTTTGAAATTATCGTATGTAGGGTTCATCGTAGGTCGGGGGGATCATTGTATATAGTTTTATGGATACATATGGTTGTTATTTCCCATTGGGTATAACATTTATACATTGAAGTCCCACTCAGCACTCACTATTATTGATATTTCAAGTGGATAATTTACAAATCTGTTTAACTTTCTGGCATCAGTTGATTTAAAAAAAAAAAAAAAATTCCAGCGGAATACCCCTTTTCATACTCAGCAGGTGAAAATTTTAAGGAAGAAATATTTACCACAAGATTATTTTGTCCCATTTCTACCTGTTGGTCTACTGTGTCCTGTTGCTTTTGTTATTCCTTGTGGGGCATCTTTTAATGCGTTCTCTCCTCTGGTTGCTGCCCAATCCCCAAAAAAAAGGAATAGTAGTGGTTTCCTATTGTTGTGGTATCCTTTGTGTCTATGTCTTGTTCCTGATTTGTTGTGGTGTTCTTTTCTTATCTTGTCTATCTTTTGCGAATAACACAGGCTGTGGATTGATGTGTGTAAATCACGGACTTGGAATTCCTGTATGATAATATATGATAAGATGATGTGTCTGTCAGTACTATATACAATGCATGGTGTTATAGTGATTAATAATGACCATCAGTAGATTCCATGCTCCGGCCCAACACTGCATAGCAGTCCTCAGAAGTCTAACATAGTTTTTGGACTTCCTGCCCTGCACAATGTGCACTTATACAAACATATTACATTATGTTCCGGTTTGGATACATGTGATTGTGATAACATTATACTGGTGAATGCCATCCCACATATTTGGATTATATTCAGTATAACACATAAGTGAATAGACGGCTCACATTATTGCAAATATTTTATTCTATCTTTTCATGTAACAACACTGAAGAATTGGCCCTCTGCTACAATGTAAAGTAGTGAGTGCACAGCCTGTATAACAGTGTTTAATGTTGTGTCCCCTCAAAATAACTCAACACACAGCAATTAATGTCTAAACCTTGGCAACAATCAATATCACTGAGCAGGTGGGTGTTGGAGACCTTGCACTCCCCCACCTTCCGTTTGAGTATGCCCCACAGATGCTCAATAGGGTTTAGGTCTGGAGACATGCTTGGCCAGTCCATCACCTTTACCCTCGGTTTCTTTAGCAAGGCAGTGGTTGTCTTGGAGTGGTGTTTGTAGTCAT
The DNA here is from genome assembly GCF_029499605.1 of Hyla sarda. Lineage (NCBI taxonomy): Eukaryota > Metazoa > Chordata > Amphibia > Anura > Hylidae > Hyla > Hyla sarda. Next base: position 35,568,911 of record NC_079197.1, on the reverse strand, counting down.
TATTATGTTGGATTACTTCCCTGCGGCCCAGTCTAAGAAGGGATGGGATCATGCTCTGCTTCAGTATGCCACATTACATGTTGGCATTCATGGTTCCTTAAATGACATGCAACACGATGGATAATGGCATATATGACACAGCTGGGTAGTAACTCACGATACAGATGGTTCGCTATTAATCCTTGGTTATTCATCTTAAAGATTCATGATATCTTGATGCAAAATACAAAGTGAAGCTTGATAGCAGATAGAGACATAGTAAGAGCTGAGTTGTCCTTCCTGCTCAACACCTTGGACGCGACGGCGTTACGGGGATGTGCCCCCTTAGTCATGCTTGTCAGGTGAGAGAGGATTAAATATCCCAACCATAGACACTAGTTCACATTAACTATTCATAAAACACATTCATGCATATACCTTCAATACAAAAATATTAATAGCATCATGTGGGATTATAAAAAGATTTAAAACTGCACCCCTCGTTCATCACTTTCGGGACTACGCTTTCAAGTTCAGTAATCCAGTAACATTCTCTTTGTAACAGACGTCGCTTATTAAGGTTTACGTTTGCTGCTTCAGCAAACCAAAAATATAAATCACTTCAATGTTGTCATAGGAGGGTTATGTTCACGAAAATGTCTCACTACAGTGCTTTTGCCATATTTAGAAATTTCTACATTTTCTGCCTTAAGAAATTTTCTGATTCATGTTTAACAGGTCTAGCAGTCTGTCCTACATATGAGAGTCTGCACGGACATTTGAGCATATGTATTACGTTCTAACTTTGGCAAGTATAAATTCCTTTATGGGGTATCAAAAAACCTTTGGACGGATGGTTAAAACTTTCACCTCTAATGATTTCACCACAATGGGTGCAATTCAGATAGGGAAAGGTTCCCTTGCGTTTAGCTGACAAAAAGGTTCGGTGACTTTTCTTTTTTATTACAACACTTTTAATTAATTTTTCTCCTATAGATGGACCTTGCATCTTGCTCTGATAAATTGACTCAGTGGCAGACCCTTAAATGTTGTGGGAGCATGGAAACTTTTTCTGTGCAATGTATTATTTACGTCTGTTGGTTTAGAGTACATCATGGTATTTAATCTCAATGTAGTACGTGTGATTTCCACATCTATAAACTGAATAACATTACAATTATAATTAGGAGTAAGTGTAATAGTACTGTATTTTTTATTAAGTACCTTCACAAATTCCAACAGTGACTTCTCATCCCCTTTCCATGTCATAAACACGTTGTCCACGTAGCGTAGCCACCTGGACGGCGTCTTCATGTGGGGGACACCAAAAATATGCTAATCCTCAAAAGCTGCCATAAAGGCATTAGCAATGCTAGGGGCCACTGAGGACCCCATGGAAACTCCATAGGTCTGCAAATAATACATTTGATCAAAACTAAAATAATTAATGGTGAGAGCCATATTTAGCAAATCCATAAGAAATTAGATTTTTCTATTCTCTAAGGAAGAGTCACTAGATAACAATTTGTATGCACGTCATTCCCTCATCATGCGGTATATGTGTGTACAAACTCTGGACATCCAGAGTGCACATAAAATCTACCTCAGATGCAGGAATGTTTTTTAGCCATCTCAAAAAATCTGACATGTCAATAAGACATCTTGGAAGTTTTTTAATCAGAGGTTGTAGGTGATCATCCACAAGGGCCACGGGAGGCTGAAGCAGGGAGCCAGATCCCAAAATGATCGGGCGCCCTAGAGGCCTGTCACGGTCCTTGTGGATTTTTGGGAGAAGGTATAATACAGGTGTTTGGGAATAATCAACCATTAATGCTTTACTGATCTTACTGGAAATAGTACCATCTTCTACGTAAGAAACAATGTAACTGTCAATTATTTGTCTTAACTCCAATGTTGGATCTCCTTTCAAAACCTTATAAACATTAACATCAGAAAATTGACGCTTTGCCTTCGCTAAAAAATCAGTCCTGTTCATTACCACAGTGGCTCCCCCCCCCCCTTGTCCGCTCTCTTTAAGAAAAGGGAGGAGTCACTGCGGAGCATGACAGGGCCTGATGTTCACTCTTAGACAAAGAAGGTGGAATATATGATGGTGATGACCATTTAGCATCAATCTCTGCTGAAACAACTTGCATAAACGTATCTAATGTCCCACACTGTATCTCAGGATCGAATAAAGATGCTTTCCTTAAACCTGGAGTGCAGATCTGTCTTGACCCTTGTTCACATTGTAAAGAAATATCTTCATTCTAATACTGCGGTAAAATTTGAAAAAATCAACCTTGTGCTCAAACTTAGATTTTTCAAACAAGGGAACGAATCCAAGCCTTTATCAAGCACTGATATTTCATGTGTAGATAGCTCCCTATCAGAAATGTTCACCACCATTGATGCACTTATTTCGTTTTCTTTGTTTTCACTTTCTTTCCATCTGATTCTTCTTTCTTTTTTTGTCTGTGGTGTCTGACTTGTCTTCTGTCGTATCTTGTCCCGAAGTTTTTTGCAGTTGTTTAGATCTTGTTATGCGTTTTTCAGTTGCAGGTTGCACTTGTTCTGAGCTTGAACCATCTGTGGAATAGTTACTACCTCTTACTAGTCTTATTGGACTGGACTATTTGCGTTTGCATAGTAGTCTTCATTTTTTCAAGATCATGATCTAATGCACTATGAAACTGATCATACTCAGCTGAAATTTTGTTAGTTGTAAGTTTATCTTTAATCTCACAGATTTCTTTTTTGAGCGGCTCTATGGCCATTTGCAAATGTTGGACTGATAACAACATAAGGTCCATGGAATGGAGGTTGTTCATGGCATACCATTTCTGGTGGAAAACCACATTCATGCTTCCCTCAATGAACTGTAGCTCCCCAGTGCCAGCAGCACTTAGGCAGACCCAGACTATGACACTTCCACCATCATGCTTTACTGTAGGCAACACACACTTGTCTTTGTAATCCTCACCTGGTTGCCACCACACATGCTTGACACGATCTGAATCAAATACGTTTATATTGGTATCATCAGACCACAGGATATTGTTCCAGTAATCCATATCCTTAGCCTGCTTGTCTTCAGCAATCTGTTCAGGCTTTCTTGTGCTTCATCTAAAGAAGAGGTTTCCTTCTGGGATGACAGCTATGCAGACCAATTTGATGCAGTGTATGGTCTGAGCACTGACAGGCTGACTCCCGACCAATTCAACCTCTGCAGCAATGCTGGCAGGACTCACTATGTCTATTTCCAAAAGTCAACCTCTGGATTTGATGCTAATGTTTGCACTCACCATCTTTGGTAGACCATGGCAAGGCCTGTTCTGAATGGAATCTGTCCTTTGAAATCACTGTATGGTCTTGCCCACCGTGCTGCAGCTCAGTTTCAGAGCTTCTTATAGCCAAGGCCATAAGCAATCTTCTTATAGCCAAGGCCATCTTTATGTGGAGCAGCAATTATTTTTATCAGATAAGAGTTCTTTGCCATGGAGTGCCATGTTAAACTTCCAGTGACCAGTATTTTATTTTTTTTTTATTTAAAAATTTTCTTATTTTCTTATAAATAGTACAAAGTAAATTTCTTTCTAAAAAAAAAATCCTCTAGACTTGATACATATGATACATATTGACAGAAGAGCGCTTAGTACAGTAACCCCCCGACATGCGATGGCCCCGACATATGATCAAATCGACATACGATCACTCTCAGAGGCCATCGCATGTCGATGTCAGCATCGACATACGATGCTTTTATGTGTCGGGACCATTGCATTAACTGCTATCAGACAGCGCAAAATGCTTAAGCTGCTGTCAGATAGCAGTTTAAGCATCCCGGACAGGTTCACTTACCTATCCCCGCTGCTCCGGGTCCACTTCGCGATCCTCCGGCGTCTTCTGCATCTTCTCCGGGGTCCGGGCCTTGCTTTCCGGCGTCGTTATTGCGTCGCTGCACACGCTGTCCCGGCAACGTAATAACGTCACCAGAAAGCGAGGCCCGGACACCGGAGAAGATGCGGAAGAAGAAGGAGGATCCTGAAGAAGACGCCGGAGCAGCAGGACAGCATCGGGAGCCCCTGGGACAGCATCAGGAGCGGTGAGGACGTGGTCTGGAGCGGCGGGGACAGATGAGTATAACTTCCTATACTTTACATTGCTCAACAGACGATGGATTCGACAAACGATGGGTCGTTGGGAACGAATTACCATCGTATGTTGAGGGACCACTATATTCTAAAGACAATTTTCCATTTGTCATCATTTATTTCCCCCAAATCCTTAACCCATTTCCCTTTACATTTGCCTATTTGTGCCTCGCTCTTCAAATTAACTATCATTTTATATATTTACCAAGCATCTTACTCCTATCCTGTGATTCTCTTACAAATTTAATAACCTTGTGTGAAACTATTTCACACCTATGCTTATCTTTTTCTCTATTATAAGCATCCCTTACTTGCCAATACCCAAAAAATTTTCCAATCCTGTAACCCAAATTCTTGTTGGATCTGTCTTCCAATTTCTCTTTCAATACCTCTTTCTCCCCAATCTATAAATTTTGTGATTTTTACAAATTCTTTTTAAATTTTCATTCTCCCAAATAGGTGTTGTTACGCCGAGCGCTCCGGGTCCCTGCTCCTCCCCGGAGCGCTCACGGCGTCTCTCTCTCTGCAGCGCCCCGGTCAGACCCGCTGACCGGGAGCGCTGCACTGACATTGCCGGCGGGGATGCGATTCGCATAGCGGGACGCGCCCGCTCGCGAATCGCATGCCAAGTCACTTACCCGTCCCGGTCCCCGGCTGTCATGTGCTGGCGCGCGCGGCTCTGCTCTCTAGGGTGCGCGCGCCAGCTCTCTAAGATTTAAAGGGCCAGTGCACCAATGATTGGTGCCTGGCCCAATCAGCCTAATTAGCTTCCACCTGCTCTTTGGCTATAATACCTCACTTCCCCTGCACTCCCTTGCCGGATCTTGTTGCCTTGTGCCAGTGAAAGCGTTTAGTGTTGTCCAAAGCCTGTGTTTCCAGATCTTCTGCTATCCATATTGACTACGAACCTTGCTGCCTGCCCCGACCTTCTGCTACGTCTGACCTTGCCTCTGCCTAGTCCTTCTGTCCCACGCCTTCTCAGCAGTCAGCGAGGTTGAGCCGTTGCCGGTGGATATGACCTGGTTGCTACCGCCGCAGCAAGACCATCCCGCTTTGCGGCGGGCTCTGATGAATACCAGTAGCATCTTAGAACCGGTCCACCGACACGGTCCACGCCAATCCCTCGCTAACACAGAGGATCCACATCCAGCTAGCCGAATCGTGACAGTTGTGGATGCAAAACTCCCTTCTACCTTCAACAATTTCCTTATCTTCTTCCATATTTTATCTAGTGAATTCCACCCCGGGAGACCTTTCCATTCTCTCCCACCTAATTTACCACTCTCCAAAACAAGTCTCCACCACAATTCCCCATTTTCCTTATCACCTCTAATTTTTTCCCCCTCTTGTGCAATATATATATTAACTGTGCTGCGATATAATAATAATAACAACAATTGGCAATTTCCAATCTTCCTTCTTCCATTGGCGTGTCAAGATAACAATTTTTTATTCTGATCTGTTTTTGACCAAAATCAATTCATTTATTTTCCTCTGTATTTCCTTTCTTTTTTTTTTTTTTATCTCCTAACCATACCAGTGCCACTCTAAGATAGTGCAAAACTATTGGTAAAAGTATCATTTTTACGAGAGCTATTCTGTCTGCCATATGTAACCCCATTTCACTTCATATCCTACACTTTTCCCCGATCTTATCAATCAATGGAACTAGACTTAACTTATTGAATTCCTCGATCTTCCCTGACATTTTAACCCCAAGATGTTCAAAATTATCTGAAGGCTGTAAAATTTTTAATTTTCCTATAGGGACCTTGATTTGTTTGTCTAACGGTAGCAAAGACAATTTGTCCCAGTTAATCCTAAAGCCTGAGCTCCTGCCAAATTCCTCAACTTCTCTGTTTACCACTGGTACCACATCATCTGCATATAATAGGATTTTTTCCCTTTCTCCTTTAACACCAAACACCTCAAAACTATTATTTGCCCTAATTTTCCCTGCTAGGATAGGGGACACCCCTGTCTGGTTCCTCTACTAAGCTGGAAATTCCCCGTTCATTTCTATTCTGACCGTGGGTGCACTATAAATAGTTTAAACCCCTTTTACTAAATTAAAACTTTTCCATTACTTTACACGGACATTACCGAACATACTCCTACCTGGTACAAATCCTTTCTGTTTGTCACCGATTATTTGATTCATTACTTTTGCTAGTCTCCCAGCCCATACTTTAGAAAATAATTTACTATCTGTATTTAACAGCGAAATAGGACAAAAAGAGTCCATGGCCCGACCCTCCTTTCCCTTTGTTGGTATTAAAATAATTATTGCATCAAGCATAGAGGGAGATAACCCTGCCCCCCTCCACTCCCCCACCCCCCATCCTGAGTTGAAGAAACCCAACTCTCTCCACTTTTCACTTCTCTCCAGCCCTCCACCCCTCTCTCCCCAAGAAATTTCCTTATAGCCCCTGGTTGTCCATCCATTTAGTTACTTCCTCCTACATTTGGAAGAACCAGGTTTTCCCCTTGAAGACAATCCTCATGCGTGCTGGAAACAGAAGGGAGAATGGAATGTCCAGATTATGCAGTTTCTTCTTCACATCTCTAAAAGAAACCCTCCTTTTCTGTGTCACCTGTGAAAAGTCTGGGTACATAAACATATTTGCGGAGCCATACTCAATCTTCCCTTTTTCTCTCAAGAATTTTAGCAAAGTATCTTTGGCACACAACAACTTTATCAGCATAGTCCTTGGTGTTGCTCCCGGAATTGGTTTTCCTGCCGGGACTCTGTGGGCTCTTTCAATCATAAACTAATCTGACAACGCTTCTACTCCCACCATGCTCCTTATCCAATCTGTATGAAACTTTATCGGGTCAGTGCCCTCTTCACCTTCAGGGAGCCCTAGAATTCTCACATTTGCCTGCCTTGATTTGTCTTCCAGTTCAATTATCTTTTCTTTTAATTCTCTGCCCTCTTTACAAAATTCCTCTTGAGCTTTTATTACTGTTACAACTTTGTTGTCTAGCTGAGGAAGAGCCCCTTCCATCTGCACCATTCTCTCCTTTACTTTCTTTAGATCATCTTGTATAAGCATTATATCTGAACTTAGTCCACCATCTTGTGTGGTTAATTCATCTAATGATTTATTACTCTTTTTTACTTCGCTTAATATGGAGTTGGGAATTTGTGCATTTATTTCACCTCTCTCCCCTTCCTCAGGGTGCCCTTCTACTTGTATCTAGAACCTTCATTTGATGCAGATGCTCCTTCCATAATTGTCTGTCTATTTGTTTTAGTCTTGACAGAGCCCTTTGGGGAATTCAAAAATGTATCCATTTTGTTGCTAATAATTGCTCCCCCATTCCCTCCTCCTGAGCGTCTCTGCAGTACTTTAGGTGTGTTTGGCATCTTATTGCGGACTGTACTACTCCTTGTTTATTCTTCCCTGTAAACATACATATATGCTTTAGGCTTGTGTATGCTTTCTTTTCAGATATTACCTTGTAGGTTTAGCAATGCATCCTACTTACACACTTTCCCTGCAATCAGTTGAAGGGGTTATCCAGGAAAAAACTTTTTTATATATATCAACTGGCTCCAGAAATTTAAACAGATTTGTAAATTACTTCTATTAAAAAATCTTAATCCTTTCAGTACTTATGAGCTTCTGAAGTTAAGGTTGTTCTTTTCTGTCTTAGTGCTCTCTGATGACACGTGTCTCGGGAACCGCCCAGTTTAGAAGCAAATCCCCATAGCAAACCTCTTCTATTCTGTTCAGTTCCCGAGACACATGTCATCAGAGAGTACTTAGACAGAAAAGAACAACCTTAACTTCAGAAGCTCATCAGTACTGAAAGGATTAAGATTTTTTTAATAGAAGTAATTTACAAATCTGTTTAACTTTCTGGAGCCAGTTAATATATAAAAAAAATAGTTTTTTCCTGGAATACCCCTTCAACAAAAATGGAGCAGCAAAAAAAACAGTTCCTCATTAATATATATATATATATATATATATATATATATATATATATATATATATATATATAGAAAAGGATAACGGCAGCACACCAAATTTTCGTGAATCAATTCTGTGTTAGTTTATTCCATGGATAAGGAGACAACGTTTCAGCAATCTCTCACCGCCTTTTTCAAGTGAAAAAGGCGGTGAGAGATTGCTGAAACGTTGTCTCCTTATCCATGGAATAAACTAACACAGAATTGATTCACGAAAATTTGGTGTGCTGCCGTTATCCTTTTCTACTAAGAAGAACCAGAGCACCGAGGTTCCATTGTGCTTGCACTCACCTGCATTCATACTTGATGCGCTGCTTTATATGGACTTTGCTATATGTATATATATATATTCTTCCTGTTCATTATTTGCACCTATATATTGCAGTGCACTTACAGACTTTTCACAGAGTAGGATGTAAAGGACATACAAATAAAGAGCAAGACTGTGTTCAGATCCTGGCATCTCCCGGGCAGGTCAGACATACTGAGACGGCATTCAGATGAAATCACTTCTTTAAAAACTTCACATTTTACATTTGCTCTATAGCATTTAGTTGTGCCCACTTACAGTTCAGCAGGACTCAGTCTATTCCTCTCCCTCCTGGGAGCTCACCATTTCCTCTACTCCCTGTTTATGGGGCAGAGAAATTGTCAGTCACTAAAAATGTCCTCAGGAAAGGTCTTGAATAACAAACAGCACATTTGTCATCCTAAGGATTGTTAAAAAATATCTTCCCCGCATATAAAAAAAAAATAAGAAGAGACAAATAAAAACTAGTAAGGTCATTAATTATCAGTCCCTATCCATTCTCCCCTCTGCTCCTTTAAAACATGTATGCAACCAACGCTTCTTAGCAACCTTGCTGTTCCAGGCCTGCGTCTTTCCCATAACATCTCCTTTTGAGACCCCGGATGTACCCTTACCCACTGGCTGGAGCCCTCTCTTTCTTTCCCCGTGACTTTCTCCTCCGGGACAAATTTGCGTGCTCTCACCACGCTGCCCAGACCCGGAGCTGCTGCTGCTGTGACTACACGCCACCACCAACAAAGATTTCTGGATGCATTGTCGCATCCAGTCACATGACCTTCTATCAGATAGGCCCCTCCTTCCTCCCGCTGCCCGGGATGCGACCCCTCAATGCAAGCCTATGGGAGGGGGTGTGACAGCTGCCACGCTCCCTCCCATAGGCTTGCATTGAGGGGGCGTAGCGTGACGTCCCACGGGGCCGGTATGATCGCCAGTGATCAATGTTTTCTCTGGTGACTGATTGTAACGGGGTGCTGCGTGCAAGATCACGGGGGTCCCCAGTGGCGGAGTACCCCTTTAAGGTCAATGGGAGGCTTCTACATTCAGAATCCATAGCGTGCATGGGCCCTAAAGGGAGGATTAACCTAAAAAAAAATGGCCCACCATAATCTCTAGAATCTGGTCCCAATGCTCCTGTCAGAACAGGGAAGCAGTCATGCGTGCACACTGTTGCTTTATTCATTGTCTTTGGAAACTGCCAAAGATAACCAACCAGTGTCCTGACCGACGAAGCCTCAAGACTGGGTTCTTAAAATCACGGGGGGTCCAACCTTTGGGACACAGCCTCTATCCTGTGGATAGAGGATAAGTTGTTTTGGTGGGACAGCTCCAGTAGTGAAGGTACTGCACAGAAATCAAGCACATAGTGATGTCATAGTAGTGTGTGCACATTAATATTACAGTCCAGGGATAATGCACACAGTCATGTCATAGTACAAGGATAACCTACACAGTGCCGTCATATTGCAAGGTTAAAAGTTACGATGCATACATTTTACAAGCAGTGATGTCCCAGAACAGTGCAATGCCCAAAATGACATCACAGTATAAAATAAAGATATCGCAAATAGCGATGCCACATTGCAATAATAATTTCAGGGTAAATTACACCACAGAAGTGGTTGTTTTACAATACGGAAACCAGAGAAACAGGAATGTTTATGCTGCACAAACCTCACAGGCCTTCCACACACTACCAGCCGGGACATCATCACTAGGAAGCGCCCCAGGGGACTATATTCCAAGTGTGCAGCCTCCTACCCTTGACAATTGTGTAGTGAACTCTAGGGGACACTTCATAGGGTTCTTCACCACTCCAGCCACGTGTGACATCTGTGGTTTTAACCATGACTTTCCTAGCTCTGGAACAAGTGGGACTACAATTACTGGTGAACCCTGTCCTGCAATTGTGTCCTCTCCGGGCTGTTACACATCTATAACAAGGTTATTAATAATGTACAAAAAGGGATATATCATTTTGATGTAGAAACATAAGAAAAATATCTTATAAAAGATATGATGTTCAAAATAAACTCACCGAAGGCGGCCAGAGCTGTAGACATCCCAGCTTTGCTCTGCCAGTCACTGGCCGCAGCGGTGTCCCGCCTTGGCCAGTGATTGACGAGCAGCACTGTCAACAAAGTCACAGGCCGCGGACAGAGTTCCCGATACCGGAGCTGCAAGGGAGTGGAAGAAGGTGAGTTCAAGTGTTTCTTATTATATAGGGCAGCCTGGTGACAATAGAAAAATAATACATTTTACTGGACAACCGCTTTAAAGGGGTAGTCTGCAGTAAAATATCTTATCCCCTATCTCTGGGCCGGAAGCGTCAGCATCCAGAACACGGAAGCTTGGAGTTTACGTGTTCGTGAAGCCATGCCCCCTCCATTCATGTCTATGGGAGGGGGCATGACGGCTAGTACGTAGCCATCAGGCCTCCTTCCATATACATGAATGAAGGTGGCGTTGCTGCTGTAGTTGCCAGTCATCCAGCACAGAGCTGAGTTGCTCCGTGCACCGCCGGATGACTGGGGTGCTGCAGTGGAGATTGCGGGGGTCCTCAGTGGCAGGACCCCTGCAATTAGCCATCTTATCCTCTATCCTTTGGATAGGGAATAAGATGTTTTTTGGTGGAATACCCCTGTAAGTATGCTGCAGCATCAATGTCCACAAAAAGAATGTTTAACTTTACAATAAACATTTAGTGGGAAATTTATCTAAGAATGTATGGAAGTTAACCAGTGTTTAAAAAGTCACAGATGTTTGTGCAAACCTTGTTTTACACAAATACTCTGCCCAGCACCTCGGGTTTCCTTATGCACGGAGTGATCTCCGCTCCGTGCACGGATTACTGTTGACCACAATACAAAGCTCCATGTCAATACAAAGCTCCAAGGAGAGCCAGAGATACAGTGCTTGTATATCTTCGGCTTTCCCATAGGGATAAATAGAGGGGGGGGGGTGTTGGCCACCGCTTCGTGCATTAGGAAAGCTGTGGTGCAGGGCAAGAGATTGCACGGGGTCCCATCGGTTGGAAAACCTCTATCAGACACATACAGGTGAAACTGGAAAAATTTGAATATCGTGCAAAAGTTCATTGTATTTCATTATTGCAAATTAAAAGGAAACTTATAAGGAAAGTAAAGGACATTTTTCAAGTTTCAACTGTATCCCCTATCCTGTGGATAGGGGATAAGAACGTATATACCGGAGTTCCCCTTTAAGACTGGTGTGTAAAATGCCAGTCTTTCGCAAACTTTTGACTTAGAAACTGTGACATTTTTTCGTACATATTTTTCCCAAAAAAACTTGACGGATGTTTGCTGATAGAAAAATATGTCCTCTATGCACAATACATTTTTGTTTGTGACAATTGTCCCTTAAAGGGGTTGTGCGCTGCCCTGCAGTTCGGAGCTCCGCTCACTGCGTCCGGAAGCTCATTACTCGGAACGCTGTGTGCGGGCTTCAGTGTTCGCGGCCGGCGGGCGTGACGTCACGCCCGGCCCCTTCGTGACGTTTGGCCGCCCCCTCGTGACGTCTCTCCCGCCCCCTCAACGAAGGTCTATGGGAAGGGGGCGCGACCGCTGTCACGCCCCCTTCCCATAGACTTTGGTAGAGGGGGCAGGAGTGACATCACGAGGGGGCAGGCGAGACGTCACGAAGGGGCCGGGCGTGACGTCACGCCCGCCGGCCGCGAACACGGAAGCCCGCACACAGCGTTCGGAGTAATGAACTTCCGGACGCTGTGAGCGGAGCTCCGAACTGCAGGGCAGCGCACAACCCCTTTAAAGGGGTACTCCGCCACTAGACATCTTATGGATAGGGGATAAGATGTTTGATCGCGGGGGTCCCGCCGCTGGGGACATCCACAATCTCGTCTGCGGCACCTCAGACAGGTGCACATTACAAACTGTTCCGGATGACTGGTGATGCGGGGCGGAGGCACGTGATATCACGGTCACACCCCGCTCGTGATGTCCTGGTCACGCCCCCACAACCAGGTGTGGCCGTGATGTCACGAGCCTCCAGCGCTGCACTCGACGCTCTAAACAAACGCGGGGTGCAGCAGGGAGATAGTGGGGGGTCCCCAGCAGTGGGCCCCCCGCGATCAGACATCTTATCCCCTATTCTTTGGATAGAGGATATTATGTCTAGGGGCGGAGTACCCATTAAGAATTTTTTTAAATCTTAAGACTACTCTACCTATGGGGATTTTAATGGTGTTTTCCATATATGGACCTCATTTGTAAAATTTTATTTGGCATTGTGTCCTCTGTTGTAGAGTTTATTTTTAAATCCTAGGTCCCTATTTCTGGACAGAGAGATTGCCATACTTTTTAAGCTACTTACACTGATGTTTCAGTACAGGTATGCTCATAGTGATGCCACAGTATACAGCAGTCCCTAACCTTACAATGGCCACAGGTTACAATATTTTCCACATACAATTGTGATGTCCCAGTACGGGATATTCATCTCACAGTCCTATCAGCTTGAGTCCCTGCGCTTCCCCAGGACTCACCTGTGCTGTACCCCTATAATCTGTATAATTGTATATTATGTGTAAAGGACCTTTGATATGGTTACATGGTTATTAGTCACATGATAATGGTTGTCACATGTTAAAGTCACATGTTTTGTTACCCACCATATGACCATATGACCTGCAGTTAGTCTATGGGCTCCTTGCTCAGTCTCCCTTTATAAGAGGGGAAGGTACTACTATCTCTCTCTTCCACCACACTGTCTGCTGAGGTCAAGTCCAGTCCAGACATCTCAAAGACAGTGTCCAGCACATCTGGAGGCCTCAAGCCTAACCAGCAGCCACATGTCAGTAAGTCAAGTCATCTCTGTCTGCTGTCATTATCTTCAGTCAAGTCAAGTCAATTATAGTCAGCGTGGCTGTGCTAGAGTCTGTCAAGTCACTGCAAGTCCCAGCAAGCTGCGAGGTTCCCTGTGTTACTGGCCACCTCTCTGGGATCCTGGCCTAGCTGTAAAGACTGTACCATCTGTCTACCTCAGTAAAGCTACCGTTAACCCTCACCTGGCCTTGGACTCTTATTTGCCCTGCCTAACTAGGACTAGCGGTGCTACTGTTCGGGCGGTTCTTAGTAAAACCGCTCGCTGGCATTACAAACATTTAGGGGTTAACACCATCTGCCCCTTGGCTACAACATCTGCCCCATAGACCTCACATCGCACCCCCGTAGCCCACCACACAATGATCTTTTCTGGACCATCAGAACTTGAAACCAGACTCACCATACAATGCTACGGACAGTCCAGATCTATGAAACCTATGAACGTCTGAAAAAACTGATCAAAATGGGCATTTCACTACTAGAACCCCTGTATTACTGAAGTGCATGCACTGACTGGTGTCTGGTAGCGCCTCCTACAGTACAGAGAGGTATTACATTTCCTCTACTCTTTACTTGTGCCAGGGTTAGCTGCTCCTTTGGACACCAGGTGAGGGCGGCTTCATTTTACTTTTTTAGGACATTGGTGGAGATTTATCAAAACCTGTACAAAGGAAAAGTTGCCCAGTTGCCCATAGCAACCAATTGCATCGTGTCTTTCATTTTGCAGAGGCCTTGTTAAAAATGAAAGAAGCGATCTGATTGGTTGCTATGGGCAACTGGGCAACTTTTCCTCTGCACAGGTTTTGATAAATCTCCCCCATTGTGTGTACTGTACAGGACCCTGAAGTAGCTCCTGTCCTCTACATAGACAGTGATTTACAGCTTCCAGCAGATCTTTCTTGCTATATATAAGGACTTGTTTTATCTGCATTAGTTATCTATTATCTACTTATTTTTCTTTAATCCTCACTTTTTCCTATTTTTGAATGACAATTTGGGGCTTCAGAACCAATTACCAGGTTTCCATAGAGTTGTGGTCTCAACATACAATGGTTTTAATATACAATGGTTTTAACATACTGTGTAAATCCTAGAACCACCATATAGATAATGCACACAAAGATGTTACAATATAGACTAATGCACAACCGAATAATGTAAACAGTGATGTCACAGTACAAGGATAAGGCAGTAATTTCACAGTAAATGGGTGATGCATACAATTATGTCACAGAACAGGGATCATGCCCACAGTGATGCCACAGTATATAGAAAAAATACACAGATACTAGTGATGAGCGGCATATGCCATATTCGAATTCGCGATATTTCACGAATATGAGGACAAATATTCGTCCCATATTAGTGGAATTTTGTTATTGCGAAATTTCGCTCGTCTGCGCATGCGCGCAATTACATCATGCGAGAACGGAGATCATTTCCTGGACCTTTGCCAGTTGCTTTTCGCATCGCGATTTTCTGCTGCCCTGCGAAGCAAAGATGGTGGGGAGTAACTTTTCACCAAGTGAGGAAAAACTGCTGATTTGTGTAAGTAATGTCACCACTGTTATTTCATTATATTTAACTGCATTTTAGTTTAAAAGTTATGAGATAAGATCAGATAGCAGTGTTTCCCAAACAGTGTGTCTCCAGCTGTTGCACTGACAGACCATGCCTGCTGGGAGTTGTAGTTTTGCAACAGCTGGAGGCACACTGGTTGTGAAACACTGAGTTAGGTAACAATCTCTCAATGTTTCGCAACCATTGTGCCTCCAGCTGTTGCAAAACTACAACTCGCTGCATCCCCCCCCTCTCCCCAATGTGAATGTACAGGGTACATTCACATGGGCAGGGGCTTACAGTGTGTTTGTAGCTGAAGCAAATTTTGCGCTGCACCTCAAACTCTCAGCGGGAAACTACTGTGAACCCCCGCCCATGTGACTGTACCCTAAAAACACTACATTACACTACACTAACACAAAATAAAAAGTAAAAAAACACTACATATACACATAACCCTACACAGCCCCCCTCCCCTCCCCAATAAAAATGAAAAATGTCTGGTACGCCACTGTTTCCTAAACGGAGCCTCCAGATGTTGCAAAACAACAACTGTCCAGGCATGCTGGGAGTTTAGCACCAGCTGGAGGCACCCTGTTTGGGAATCACTAGCGTACAATACCCCTATGTCCACCCCTATGCAATTCCCTAATTTAGTCCTCAAATGTGCATGGCGCTCTCACTTTGGAGCACTGTGTTATCTGTGGTGTTACATAGGACTGCAGGTCACATCTACTACATTATCTGTACTCAGAGAGTTATCACTGTGTTATCTGTGGTGTTACATAGGACTGCAGGTCACATCTACTACATTATCTGTACTCAGAGAGTTATCACTGTATTATCAGTTGCGCTTCTTCTGTTTTAAAAAAAAACAAGTGGGTTCTCTTCTGCTTTTAAAAAAGCAATTGGTTGTCACAGGATACAAGGCACAAAGGACGCAAGCAAAAGCACAGAAACACTCTCCTCTCTAAACCACCATGTGAATCTGCAAAGGAATGCTGGTGGGGAGTGATGTTATATACTGGTCGTACCAGCAAGTTTCTATTGGTTGCTAGGGACGTTGCTAAGCTCTGACAACTGTGCTTGCAGGACTCTCATTGGCGAAATTTCAAAGAATATTCGCATGCACAAACCTTTCGCCTCACAGTCTCATCCCTGGGTCTTTAATGATACAAGCATTGCATTTATCAGTCGAAGGAGATCCCTACAATGTGCTCAGTTTTTAAGACAGTTTGAAAAAAAGACGAATATTTGTAATAGCGAATTTTTAGGGCAAAACTCGTAATATTCGCGAATTCGCGAATATACGATATTCGCTGCGAATATTCGAAATGCAATTATTCGTGAGCAACACTAATAGATACCACAGTTTCTACTAATTCTCAAAGTAATGTCACACTATTATTGTTATTATTTATTTTTATAATGCCCCTGGTTCTAGGGCACAATAAATAAATAAGGCATATTGTTACACATGTACAATAAGTGTGAAAATAAGTGTGAAAGTATTATAAATAATTCACAGAATGCCCTTTACAAGCAGGGCCTGTTTCTCTCTTTCTATAAATAAATGTATATATATATATATTTGGATAGAGAGGGAGAGATGGTCTTGCCCACAAGGGCTTAAACTCTGCAATCTACACAATATAGATAATGCACAAAGAGATGTCACAATACAGAATAATGAGTGAAGGAATAATGTACACACAGGGCCCCCAATATTGGGAGAGATTTATCAAAACCTGTGCAGAGGAAGATTGGTGCAGTTGCCCTTAGCAACCAATCAGATTGCTTCTTTAAAATTTTTAGAGGTTTTTTAACCTGTTAAGGACACAGGGCGTACCTGCATGCCTTGGTCCCAAAACAGGGGCTTGAAGCAATGTACGATTGGTGCTTTGATGCTCCCAGCCAGCCTTGACAGGCTATAGCAGCAAAACACCGACAACACTGATCAATGCTGAGCTAAAGCTTAGCATTGAACAGTGTATGCAATAGAATGATTGCATGTGATAGCCCCCTATGGGGGCTAAAAAAGAAAGTAAAAAGTGTAAAAACAAAAAAAAATTATAAATGTGAATAAGCCCTTCCACTAATAAAGGTTTGAATCACCCCCCATTTCCCATTTTTTTAAATAAAATAATGTAATAAAAAATAAACATATGTGGTACCGCCGCATGCGTAAATGCCTAAACTATTAAAATATAAGGTTAGTTAAACTGCATGGTCGATGGTGTACATGTAAAATACAATAACAAAATACAAAATTGTGCATTTTTGGTCACTTCATATACCATAAAAAAAATTATAAAAAGCAGTCAAAAAGTCCCATCAAAAGAAATGGTTCCAATAAAAACTAAAGACCACGGCGCAAAAAAATGGGCCCTCACATAGCCCTGTTTGCGGAAAAATGAAAGAGTTATGGGGGTCAGAAGATGACAATATTAAACATACCAATTTTGGTGCATGTAGTTATAATTTTTTAAAGTGGTAAAATCAAATAAAACCTACATAAATTGGGTATCCCTGTGACTGTATGGGCCTACAGAATAAATAGAAGGTATATTTTTACTGAAAAGTGCACTGTGTAGAAACGGAAGCCCCCAAAATTTAAAAAAAATTGCATTTTTTTTTATATAACAAATAAGTTTATTTTTTTTGTTTCCCCGCAAATTATGTTATAAAATAAGTGAAGTCATTACAAAGTACAATTGGTAACACAAAAAAACAAACAAGCCCTTATATTAGTCTGTAGGTGTAAAATTGAAAGTTATGATTTTTTGATTTTTAGAAGGGGAGGAGGAAAAAATAAAGTGCAAAAACGAAAATTGACCGGGTCTTTAACCCCTTAATGATGAGCGCCGTACATGTACGGCGCTGCTAAGTGTCACTTAGCGCACAGTGCTGTACATTTACGGAGCTGTGTTTCTTGATCATTGCGTCTCTGGACGCGGTGATCAGAACGGGATGACTGCTGATATCTATCAGCAGCCATCCCGCATTATCGCCCAGGGGGTCCTGAGACCCCCTCTTGTTGGCGATCGGTCAATTCTGACCAGCGAATCACGGCTTTTCCGGGCTGATCGGGTCTCTGGTCCGATAGCCCAGAAAATAGTGGATGATCATCCTAAAGTGGATGATCATCCTAAAGGATAGGAGCAAGGTGGCAGGGTTGCCACTCCCTCCTATCCCCTGTGATTGGCCGATCAGCGGCGAATCGCAGGGCAGGGGCGGGGGAGGTCGAAGTTCAAATCCCTGCTCTGCCCAGATGGTGGTGGCGGTTACCGGCGGGACAGCGGCAGACAGCGGGGGACCGGTGGGGGACCAGCGGCGGGGGGGACCAGCAGCAACAGAATGCAGCAGTGAAAATCTGGTAAGTGATCTTCACTGCTGCATTGCTGCATAGTTTTACAACTACAACTCCCAGCATGCCCAGATAGCCAAGGGCTGTCTGGGCATGCTAGGAGTTGTAGTTTTGCAACATCTGGAATGCTACAGTTTGGAGACCACTGTATAGTGGTCTGGAAACTGTACACTTCCAGATGTTGCAAAACTACAACTCCCAGCATGCCAAGACTGTCCAGGCATGCTGGGAGTTGTAGTTCGGCAACAACTGGAGGCACACTGGTTGGGAAACACTGTCTGTTTCCTAACTCAGTGTTTCCCAACCTGTGTGCCTCCAGCTGTTGCAAAACTACAACTCCCAGCATGCATTGACAGATGATGCATGCTGGGAGTTGTGGTTTTGCAACAGCTGGAGGTACACTGGTGCGGAAACACTGCAGTAGTCTGTTACCTAACTTAGTATTTCCCAACCAGTTTGCCTCCAGATGTTGAATAGAGACAACTCCCAGCATGCATCATCGGTCAATGCATGCTGGGAGTTGTAGTTTTGCAACAGCTGGAGGCATGCTGAGAGTTGTAGTCAGTGCATGCTGAGAGTTGTAGTTTTGCAACAGTTGAAGGTACAGGGTACATTCACACGGGTTGAGGTTTACAGCGAGTTTCCCTTTCAGTTTGAGCTGCAGCAAATTTTCCGCCACAGCGCAAACTCCCAGCGGGAAACTCGCTGTGAACCCTTGCCCGTATGAATTTACCCTAAAAACACTACATTAACACAAAATAAAGGGTAAAACACTACATATACACCCCCCACCCCCTAATAAAAATTTAAAAAAGTCTCATACTGCAGTGTTTACAAAACAGAGCCTCCAGCTGGAGGCACCCTGTTTGGGAAACACTGCCGTGTCCGTCCCTATGCATATCCCTAATTTAGGCCTCAAATGCGCATGGCGCTCTCTCACTTCGGAGCCCTGTCGTATTTCAAGGCAACAGTTTAGGGCCACATATGGGGTATTTCCGTACTCAGGTGAAATTGCCTAACAAATCTTGGGGGGCTTTTTCTCCTTTTACCCCTTATGAAAAGGTAAAGTTGGAGTCTACACCAGCATGTTAGTGTAAAAAAATAAAAATGTTTACACTAATATGCTGGTGTTGCCCCATACTTTTCATTTTTACAATAGGTAAAAGGAAAAAAAGACCCCCTAAATTTGTAGCGTAATTTCTCCTGAGTACGGAAATACCCCATATGTGGGTGTAAAGTGCTCTGCGGGCGCACAACAAGGCTCAGTAGTGAGAGCACACTATGTACATTTGAAGTCTAAATTGGGGATTTTCACAGGGGTGGCTGATAGTTACAGCGGTTATGACATAAACGCAAAAAAAAATCACCCACATGTGACCCCATTTTGGAAACTTCACCCCTCATGGAACGTAACAAGGGGTATCGTGAGCCTTTACAACCCACAGGTGTTTGACAAATTTTAGTTAAAGTTGGACATGAAAATGAAAAATGCTGGTGTTAACCCAAAGTTTTTATTTTCACAAGGGGTAATAGGAGAAAAAGCCCCCCAAAATTTGTAACACCCTTTCTTCTGAGTACCGTATTTATCGGCGTATAACACGCACCCCCATTTTAACAGGGAAATTTAAGTAAAAAAAATAAAATGTAAAATAAATGACTTGGACTAAATGCCACATAATCTCCCCAACTTCGTTTTCTTCTGCACCTCAGTTTGGTCTCGTCCCCTCCAGTGCCACATCATTCCTTCCCTTTTATCAGTCCCTGTTCCACATTTACCCCTCTCATCGCCACCCCCATGTCGCATCATCCCCCCATGTCTCATCATCCCCCCATGTCTCATCATTTCCCCCTGTCATAGACCACCACTAGCCATATAGACATTAAGCATTTAGTGCCTCCCCCACCATAATTTCCCCCTGTCTCATCATCCCCCACCCTGTTTCATCATGCCCCCCATCATTCCCCCCCCCTCATCATTTCCCCATGTCTCATCACCCCCCCCCCCCCCCATCATGTTCCTCCTATGCTATTCATTTCCTGCAAACGCTGCGAGTCAGAGTTCAGAGTGCGGCGACTGCAGGAAATGAAAAGTGACGTCCCTGATGCCGCACAGAGAAGCCGGCAGAGGACGTCATTCTTCTGCTTCACTGACCACAGCCCATAAGACCCCATGCCTGACCTGGCCTGCGGAAGCGCAGCCAGGTAAGGAAAATAAAAAAAAAACTATGAAAAGCAGAGGAAAAGGAATGATGAGGGAGGGGGGAGGTGTCACGATTCGGCTTACAGGTAGTGGATCCTCTGTGTCAGCGAGGGATTGGCGTGGACCGTGCTGGTGGACCGGTTCTAAGAGGCTACTGGTGTTCACCAGAGCCCGCCGCAAAGCGGGATGGTCTTGCTGCGGCAGTAGCAACCAGGTCGTATCCACTAGCAACGGCTCAACCTCGCTGACTGCTGAGAAGGCGTGGGACAGAAGGACTAGGCAGAGGCAAGGTCAGACGTAGCAGAAGGTCGGGGCAGGCGGCAAGGTTCGTAGTCAAGATGGATAGCAGAAGTTCAGGTAACACAGGCTTGGACAACACTAAACGCTTTCACTGGCACAAGGCAACAAGATCCGGCAAGGGAGTGCAGGGGCAGTGAGCAGATATAGTCTGGGAGCAGATGGAAGCCAATTAAGCTAATTGGGCCAGGCACCAATCATTGGTGCACTGGCCCTTTAAGTCTCAGAGAGCTGGCGCGCGCGCGCCCTAGAGAGCGGAGCCGCGCGCGCCAGCACATGACAGCAGGGGACAGGGACGGGTAAGTGACTTGGGATGCGATTCGCGAGCGGGCTCGTCCCGCTGTGCGAATCGCATCCCCGACGGCCATGTCAGTGCAGCGCTCCCGGTCAGCGGGACTGACCGGGGCGCTGCAGGGAGAGAGACGCCGTGAGCGCTCCGGGGAGGAGCGGGGACCCGGAGCGCTCGGCGTAACAGTACCCCCCCCTTAGGTCTCCCCCTTTCTTTGTCCGGTAACTGCTTCCCATGGGATGAGGACCCCGGGAATGATTGGAGGGTTTCCTCAAAGGCAGGCAGTACAGCAGGAGTGGGAATGGGGAGGGAGGGCAGAGGGTGAAGCTTGGCACGGGGCAGGGTGACACAAGGACGGGGGCCATGAGGAGGCACTGAGGCTTGCCTGACGGGACTGGGAGGGGGGGAGAGGCACTTCCTATGACAGGCAGAGTCCCAGTTCTTGATCTCCCCGGTGGTCCAGTCAAGGGTGGGAGAATGAAGCCGGAGCCATGGCAGACCGAGGAGGACCTCAGAGGTACAGTTGGGAAGGACGAAAAATTCAATCCTTTCGTGGTGGGGTCCAATGCACATCAAGAGGGGTTCTGTGCGGTAACGCACGGTGCAATCCAATCTGACTCCGTTGACCGCGGAAATGTAGAGCGGCTTTACGAGACGGGTCACCGGGATGCGGAATTTATTCACAAAAGAATCCAGAATAAAATTCCCAGAGGCACCAGAGTCCAAGCAGGCCACGGCTGAGAGGGAGGAGTTGGCTGAAGGAGAAATCCGCACGGGCACCGTGAGACGTGGAGAAGCAGAGTTTGAACCAAGAGACGCCACACCCACGTGAGCTGGGTGCGTGCGTGCGTTTCCCAGACGTGGAGGACGAATAGGGCAATCCACCAAGAAATGCTCGGTACTGGCACAGTACAGACAAAGATTTTCTTCCCTACGGCGATTCCTCTCTTCCTGGGTCAGGCGAGACCGATCCACTTGCATGGCCTCCTCGGCGGGAGGCCCAGGCGTAGATTGCAACAGATACTGTGGGAGAGGTGCCCAGAGATCTAAGTCTTTTTCCTGGCGGAGCTCTTGATGTCTCTCAGAAAAACGCATGTCAATGCGGGTGGCCAAATGGATAAGTTCTTGCAGGTTGGCAGGAATCTCTCGTGCGGCCAGCACATCCTTGATGCGACTGGATAGGCCTTTTTTAAAGGTCGCGCAGAGAGCCTCGTTATTCCATGATAATTCGGAAGCAAGAGTACGAAATTGGATGGCGTACTCGCCCACTGAAGAATTACCCTGGACCAGGTTCAGCAGGGCAGTCTCGGCAGAAGAAGCTCGGGCTGGCTCCTCGAAGACACTACGGACCTCAGCGAAGAAGGACTGGACTGTGGCTGTGGCAGGATCATTGCGGTCCCAGAGCGGTGTGGCCCAAGACAAGGCCTTTCCTGAAAGAAGGCTCACTACGAACGCCACCTTAGATCGTTCTGTAGGAAACAAGTCCGACAACATCTCCATATGCAGGGAACACTGAGACAGAAATCCACGGCAGAGTCTAGAGTCCCCATCAAATTTGTCCGGCAGGGACAAGCGGAGGCTAGGAGCGGCCACTCGCTGCGGAGGAGGTGCAGGAGCTGGCGGAGGAGATGGTTGCTGCTGTAGCAGAGGCAGAAGTTGCTGTAACATGGTGGTCAACTGCGACAGCTGCTGTCCTTGTTGGGCAATCTGCTGCGATTGCTGAGCGACCACCGTGGTAAGGTCAGCGAGACTTGGCAGCGGCACCTCAGCGGGATCCATGGCCGGATCTACTGTCACGATTCGGCTTACAGGTAGTGGATCCTCTGTGTCAGCGAGGGATTGGCGTGGACCGTGGTGGTGGACCGGTTCTAAGAGGCTACTGGTGTTCACCAGAGCCCGCCGCAAAGCGGGATGGTCTTGCTGCGGCAGTAGCAACCAGGTCGTATCCACTAGCAACGGCTCAACCTCGCTGACTGCTGAGAAGGCGTGGGAAAGAAGGACTAGGCAGAGGCAAGGTCAGACGTAGCAGAAGGTCGGGGCAGGCGGCAAGGTTCGTAGTCAAGATGGATAGCAGAAGTTCAGGTAACACAGGCTTGGACAACACTAAACGCTTTCACTGGCACAAGGCAACAAGATCCGGCAAGGGAGTGCAGGGGCAGTGAGCAGATATAGTCTGGGAGCAGATGGAAGCCAATTAAGCTAATTGGGCCAGGCACCAATCATTGGTGCACTGGCCCTTTAAGTCTCAGAGAGCTGGCGCGCGCGCGCCCTAGAGAGCGGAGCCGCGCGCGCCAGCACATGACAGCAGGGGACCGGGACGAGTAAGTGACTTGGGATGCGATTCGCGAGCGGGCGCGTCCCGCTGTGCGAATCGCATCCCCGACGGCCATGTCAGTGCAGCGCTCCCGGTCAGCGGGACTGACCGGGGCGCTGCAGGGAGAGAGACGCCGTGAGCGCTCCGGGGAGGAGCGGGGACCCGGAGCGCTCGGCGTAACAGGAGGTAAGAAAAATTTAAAGCAGAGTGGGGAGGAGACGCCGCTGGTCATTGATTTAAAGTGGCCGCGGTCATGCTGCTAATACTTCACAACCTGCTGCGGCCGCTTTAAATCAGTGACCAGAAGATTTATCGGCATATAACACGCATGCAGGCTTTTTGCCTTAAATTTAAGTTTTAAAAGTGTGTGTTATACGCCGATAAATGTGGTATATAAATACCCCATATGTGAATGTAAAGTGTTCTGCGGGCGAACTACAATGCTCAGAAGAGAAGGAGCAACATTGGGCTTTTTGAGAGAGAATTCAGCTGGAATTGAAGGCCATGTGTGTTAACAAAGCCCCCATGGTGCCAGAACAGCGGAACCCCCCCACATGCGATCCCATTTTGGAAACTCACGGAATGTAATAAGGGGTACAGTGAACATTTAGACCCCACAGGTGTCTGACAGATTTTTGGAACAGTGGTCCGTGAAAATGAAAAATGAAATTTTTCATTTGCACAGCCCACTGTTCAAAAAATCTGTCAAATGCCAGTGGGGTGTAAATGCTAACTGCACCCCTTATTAAATTCTTTGAGGGGTGTAGTTTCCAAAATGGGGTTCCGCTGTTCTGGCAGCAAGGGGGCTTTGTAAACGCACAAGGCCCCCGACTTCTATTCCAACCAAATGCTCTTTCCAAAAGCCCAATGGCACTCCTTCTCTTCTGAGCATTGCAGTTCGCCCACAGAGCACTTTACATCCACATATGGGGTATTTCCATACTCAGAAGAAATTGTGTTACAAATTTTGGGGGGCTTTTTTCACCTATTACCCCTTGTAAAAATAAAAATTTGGGATAACACCAGCATTTTAGTGAAAAAAAATTTTAAAAATGTCATTCTCACGTCCAACTTTAGCGAAAATTCATCAATCACCTGTGCGGTGTTAAGGCTCACTACACCCCTTGTTACATTTGTTGAGGGGTGTAGTTTCCAAAATAGTGTGCCATGTGTTTTTTTTGTTTTTTTTGTTTTTGTTTTTTGCTGTTATGGCACCATGGGGGCTTCCTAAATGTGACATGCCCCGCAAAAACCATTTCAGCAAAATTCGCTCTTCAAAATCCCATTGTCGCTCTTTCCCTTCTGAGCCCTCTAGTGCACCCACAGAACACTTTACATCCACATATGAGGTATTTCCTTCATGGGGTGTTACGGCTCACTGGACCCTTTGTTACATTCCTTGAGGGGTGTAGTTTCCCAAATAGTGTGCCATGTGTTTGGTTTTGTTTTTTCTTTTTTTGCTGTTCTGGCACCATGGGAGCTTCCTAAATGAGACATGCCCCCCAACAACCATTTCAGCAAAATTCACTCTCCAAAATCCCATTGTCGCTCCTTCCCTTCTGAGCCCTCTACTGCGCCCGCAGAACACTTTACATACACATATGAGGTATTTCCTTACTCGTGAGGAATAGGGTTACAAATTTTGGGGGACATTTTTACCTATAACCCCTTGTAAAATGAAGAAAAATGGGTTTACAAGAACATGTTAGTGTAAAAAAAAGGATTTGGAATTTTTGAATTTGAATAGCATTGCTACTATTCCTGTGAAACACCTAAAGGGTTAACAAACTTTCTGAATGTCATTTTGAATACTTTAAGGGGTGCAGTTTTCATAATGAGGTCCATTATAGGGTATTTCTATCATAAAGACCCTCAAATTCATTTCGAAACTGAACTGATCCCTGAAAAATTCTGATTTTGAAATTTTCATGAAAAATTGGAAAATTGCTGCTAAACTAAAAAGCCCTCTGATGTCTTCAAAAAGTAAAAACATGTCAACTTTATGATGCAAACACAAACTAGACATATTGTATATGTGAATCAACATATCATTTATATGGAATGTCCACTTTCCTTACAAAGTTCGAAAAATGCTACATTTTCAAATTTTTCATGAACTTTTGGATTGAACATGGATTTTTTTTACCAAGAAATGATGCAAGTATCGACAAAAATTTTCCACTAACATAAAGTAGAATATGTCATGAAAAAACAATCTCAGAATAAAATTCATAAGTAAAAGCATCCCAGTGTTATTAATGCTTGAACTGACAGTGGTCAGATTTGCAAAAAATGTCTGTGTCCTTAAAGGGGTACTCCACCCCTAGACATCGTATCCCCTATTCAAAGGATAGGGGATAAGATGTCTGATCACGGGGGTCCCACCTGTTACTGCTCCGGAAGCGTTGGAGGGTCTGGGTCCCGACCCTGGGAACAGAAGATCGTGACATCACGACTCTGCCCCCGTGTGACGTCATGCCCCGCCCCCTCAATGCAAGTTGTACACTGTACACTAAGGACAAGCAGGGCTCTGTACACCGAGGACAAGCAGGGCTCTGTAAACTAAGGACAAGCAGGGCTCTGTACACCGAGGACAAGCAGGGCTCTGTACACTAAGGACAAACAGGGCTCTGTACACCAAGGACAAGCAGGGCTCTGTACACTAAGGACAAGCAGGGCTCTGTACACTAAGGACAAGCAGGGCTCTTTACACTGAGGATAAGCAGGGCTCTGTACACCGAGGACCAGCGGGGCTCTGTACTCTGAGGACAAGCAGGGCTCTGTACACCGAGGACAAGCAGGGCTCTGTACACCGAGGACAAGCAGGGCTCTGTACACTGAGGACAAGCAGGGCTCTGTACACTGAGGACAAGCAGGGCTCTGTACACTGAGGACAAGCAGGGCTCTGTACACTGAGGACAAGCAGGGCTCTGTACACTGAGGACAAGCAGGGATATGTGCACTGAGGACAAGCAGGGCTCTCTAAACTGAGGACAAGCAGGGCTCTGTACACTGGGGACAAGCAGGGCTCTGTGCCCTGAGGACAAGCAGGGCTCTGTACACTGAGGACAAGGATGGCTCTGTGCACTGAGGACAAGCAGGGCTCTGTACACTGAGGACAAGCAGGGCCCTGTACACTGAGGGCAAGCAGGGATCTGTACACTAAGGACAAGCAGGGCTCTGTACACCGAGGACAAGCAGGGCTCTGTACACTAAGGACAAGCAGGGCTCTTTACACTGAGGATAAGCAGGTCTCTGTACACCGAGGACCAGCGGGGCTCTGTACACTGAGGACAAGCAGGGCTCTGTACACTGAGGACAAGCAGGGCTCTGTACACCGAGGACAAGCAGGGCTCTGTACATGAGGAGAAGCAGGGATATGTACACTGAGGACAAGCAGGGATATGTGCACTGGGGACAAGCAGGGCTCTCTACACTGAGGACAAGCAGGGCTCTATACACTGGGGACAAGCAGGGCTCTGTGCACTGAGGACAAGCAGGGCTCTGTACACTGAGGACAAGGAGGGCTCTGTACACTGAGGACAAGCAGGGCTCTGTACACTGAGGACAAGCAGTGCTCTGTACACTGAGGACAAGCAGGGCTCTGTGCACTGAGGACAAGCAGGGCTCTGTACACTGAGGACGAGCAGGGCTCTGAGGATAAGCAGAGCTTTGTGCAGTGAGGATAAGCAGAGCTTTGTGCACTGAGGCTCTGTGACACGCCCGGCTTACACAGCAGGATGATTGACAAGCAAGGACTCTGCAAAGAGCCCCGCTTGTCCCACACACACTTCCTGTATTTTGTTTCTGCACAAAGACAATAGCTGCAGGGACAGTATTTTTTCACCTAAAAATTTGCACATTTTTTAACCAATGCATATTACAAATATACATTTTGGCCCTGATATACTAAGAGTGGAGTTTAGGTTTCTTTGTGTGTATTAATTCCCTACAATTTTTCCCACAGTATTTACTAAGGTTTCCCTACATTTTGCGCATTTCCCTACATTTTGCATGTTTTTACACCTGCTCTGATCTGTCTGGTTTTCCTCAGCTCAAATCCACCACATTTTCTGTGGAAACCTTAGTAAATATGTTGGGTTTTTGTGAAAATGTTGGGAACACGCCCCTTTTCAGTGATCACACCCCCTTTTCCCGATGGCGATGCCCCTGGTTCGGGTTATATTAGTAAAATGGAGAGTTAATCAGGTTTATTTTCAATTCTGGCGCAGACAGAATTTCTGGCGCAATGCACCAGAATCTGGCGCACATCCCGACAACATGGCGTGTTTGCAATAGTAAATGAGGGACATAATGTTATTTTCTACATTATATAAAAAAAATTTGCAAATGACAGATACAGTTTAAAAAAAAGTCTTCTGTGATAAACTGTAAAGGTTTCGCTTGGATCCAGTGGACCCATCAGGACCCATGAAAAGGTTGGTCCTGTGTACACAGTGATGTCACAGTACAAGGATAAGGCACACAGTGATGTACCAGCATAGAGATAATGGTATAAAACTGCACTTTATTCTGTTCAATAAAAAAATAAAAAAATTATGACGGAGGCTCGTAATATAAACAGACACAGGTGTGAACAAGGCTTAAAGGGGTACTCCACCCCTAGACATCTTATCCCCTATCCAAAGGATAGGGGATAAGATGTCAGATTGCCGTGGTCCCGCTGCTGGGGACCCCCTGGATCTACCATGCAGCACCCACCTGTAGATGTCTAGGGGCAGAGTACCCTTTTATGGACCAAGCCCATTCTAACCTTAAGGACCAGGCCAATTTTTTTTTAGCGTTTTCGTTTTTTCCTCCTCGCCTTCTAAAATCCATAACTCTGTTATATTTCCATCTACAGACCCATATAAGGACTTGTTTTTTGCATGACCAATTGTACTTTGTAATGAAACCTCTCATTTTCACACTGTACACTTTACGGTAAAAATGACATGTGTTCTTTATTCTGGGAGTCAATATGATTAAAATGATACCCATGGATTGATACTTTTATATTTTTGTACCGCTTAAAAAAAATTTAAAACCTTTTGTACAAAATCAGTAATCTAAAATAGCCCTATTTTGACCACCTATAACTTTTTCATTTTTCCATATATAGGGCGGTATGAGGGCTCATTTTTTTGCGCCGTCATCTATACTTTTTATCGATACCACATTTGCATATATAAAACTTTTAGATCATTTTTTATAAATTTCTTTGGGAATAAAATGTGACAAAAAATCAGCATTTTTGGACTTTTTTTATTTTTTACGTTTACGCTGTTCAACGTACGGGATCAGTAACATTATTTTTGATTGTTCGGACATTTACCCACGCGGCGATACCAAATATGTTTATTTTAAAAAATTACGCTTTTTGGGGGTAAAATGAGAAAAACGGACAATTTTCATTTTTATTGGGGGAGGGTATTTTCACTTTTTTTTACTTTTTATTTTCACATTTTTAAACTTTTTTTTACACTTTTTATGTCCCCAAAGGGGTCTATCTATAGCAATCATTTGATTGCTAATACTGTTCAGTGCTATCCATAGACCAGAGCAGGAGATGCCGGGAGACAGACAGAGGCAGGTGAGGGGACTTCCGTCCGCCATTACAGATGATCGGATCGCCGCGGCAATGCTGTGGGCGATCCGATCATCTATTTTAACATGCGCATTGCCGCAGATGCCATGATCTGTACTGATCATGGCATCTGAGGGATTAATGGCGGACATCCGCGCGATCGCCGTTGATGTCGGCCATTACCGGCGGGTCCCCAGCTGCTGATAGCAGCCGGAACCTGCCGTGTATGACACGAGCACCGCTCCGATGCTAGCGGTCATACACAGGATGTAAATGTACGTCCTGGTGTGCGAAGTACCGCCAAACTAGGATGTACATTTACGTCCTTGGTCGTTAAGGGGTTAAGGACCACAGTTTTTTTTTTTTTTCATTTTTGCACTTTTGGATTAGATAAAAATCAGAAGGCTTGGAGCAATAGAACACCGATCGGACAACAAGGAGAAATGTAAGAAGCCTCCGGCTGTCCTCTCAGCTGTTCGGGATGCCTCGATTTCACCGCGGCAGTCCCGAACAGCCCACTAAGCTAACCGGCAACTGTTTTCTCCTGTTTTAGACGCTGCAATCAACTTTGATTGCAGCGTCTAAAGGGTTAATACCGGACATCAGCCCGATTGGCGATGTCCGGTATTTGCCGCGGGTCCTGGTTGCCGATAGCAATCGGGACCCACCAGGTATGAAGCCGGCCATGGAAGCCGGCCATGGAAGTAATTATACGTCCGTAGTCATTAAGGGGAGCGTTACTGGTTACTGTTGTTAGAAACAACTTTTTTTCATTATTTTTTTCATTCATTAAAACTTTGTTGAAAACTAAGTATTTTCCTAATTTACTTTAATTTTTTTTTTAAATTGATCGATAAAGATGTGAAAAGATGTTTATAAAAAAAAATGGCCACTAGGGGTCTCTGTCTCTTTGATTTTGCTAACAAACCCTGGTAATCAAGTCCTTTTGGTACTGCAACTAGGTATTTTGGACCCATTCCCATGCTTAGGGGAGGAGGGAGGATGAGAGAGGTTCTCTCCCTGCTCTGCTCCCTGCTGTGCCTCAGTGCAGTGTATCATCCGGATTTCATCAGTGTGAGACAGCTAGCAGCCTTTTTAAAAGATAAGCTTTTCAGTGCACACTGACAAGCTGTCACGATGCCGGCTGGCAGGAGGTGGATCCTCTGTGCCAGAGAGGGATTGGCGTGGACCGTGCTAGTGGACCGGTTCTAAGTCACTACTGGTTTTCACCAGAGCCCGCCGCAAAGCGGGATGGTCTTGCTGCGGCGGTAGTGACCAGGTCGTATCCACTAGCAACGGCTCAACCTCTCTGACTGCTGAAGATAGGCGCGGTACAAGGGAGTAGGCAGAAGCAAGGTCGGACGTAGCAGAAGGTCGGGGCAGGCAGCAAGGATCGTAGTCAGGGGCAACGGCAGGAGGTCTGGAACACAGGCTAGGAACACACAAGGAAACGCTTTCACTGGCACAATGGCAACAAGATCCGGCGAGGGAGTGCAGGGGAAGTGAGGTATACATAGGGAGTGCACAGGTGAACACACTGATTAGAACCACTTGCGCCAATCAGCGGCGCAGTGGCCCTTTAAATCGCAGAGACCCGGCGCGCGCGCGCCCTAGGGAGCGGGGCCGCGCGCGCCGGGACAGGACCGACGGAGAGCAAGTCAGGTACGGGAGCCGGGGTGTGCATCGCGAGCGGGCGCCACCCGCATCGCGAATCGCATCCCGGCTGGAGGCGGTATCGCAGCGCACCGGGTCAGTGGATCTGACCGGAGCGCTGCAGTAGCGAGAGTGTAGCGAGCGCTCCGGGGACCCGGAGCGCTCGGCGTAACAGTACCCCCCCCCCCCTTGGGTCTCCCCCTCTTCTTAGAGCCTGAGAACCTGAGGAGCAGACTTTTGTCTAGGATATTGTCCTCAGGTTCCCAGGATCTCTCTTCAGGACCACAACCCTCCCAATCGACCAAAAAAAAAGTTTTCCCTCTGACCTTCTTGGAGGCCAGTATCTCCTTTACGGAGAAGATGTCCGAGGAGCCGGAAACAGGAGTGGGAGAAACAAGTTTGGGAGAGAAACGGTTGATGATGAGTGGTTTAAGAAGAGAAACGTGAAAGGCATTAGGAATACGAAGAGAAGGAGGAAGAAGAAGTTTGTAAGAGACAGGATTAATCTGGCACAAAATTTTGAAAGGACCAAGATAGCGTGGTCCCAATTTGTAGCTAGGGACACGGAAGCGGACATATTTAGCGGAGAGCCATACCTTGTCTCCAGGAGAAAAAATGGGGGGAGCTCTTCTTTTCTTATCAGCAAACTTCTTCATGCGTGATGAAGCCTGTAAGAGAGAATTTTGGGTCTCTTTCCATATGGTGGAAAGATCACGAGATATTTCATCCACAGCGGGCAAACCAGAGGGCAAGGGAGTCGGGAGGGGGGGAAGAGGGTGACGGCCGTACACCACAAAAAATGGGGATTTGGAGGAAGATTCAGAGACTCTGAAGTTATACGAGAATTCGGCCCATGGTAGAAGATCTGCCCAGTCATCCTGGCGGGAGGAAACAAAATGCCGTAAATAATCACCCAGGACCTGGTTAATTCTTTCTACTTGCCCATTGGATTGAGGATGATAGGCAGAAGAAAAGTTAATTTAATCTTGAGTTGTTTACAGAGAGCCCTCCAGAATTTTGACACGAATTGGACGCCTCTGTCCGAGACGATCTGCGTGGGCAACCCGTGAAGACGAAAAATGTGTACAAAAAATTGTTTTGCCAACTGAGGCGCTGAAGGAAGACCAGGAAGAGGGATGAAATGTGCCATCTTGGAGAATCGATCAACGACCACCCAAACAACAGTGTTGCCACGGGATGGGGGTAAGTCTGTAATAAAGTCCATACCAATCAGAGACCAAGGCTGTTCGGGGACAGGCAGAGGATGAAGAAGACCAGCGGGCTTCTGGCGAGGAGTCTTATCCCGGGCACAGACAGTGCAGGCTCGCACAAAATCCACAACATCCGTCTCCAGAGTCGGCCACCAATAGAAACGAGAGATGAGTTGCACGGATTTCTTGATGCCCGCATGACCTGCGAGATGGGAGGAGTGACCCCATTTGAGGATTCCGAGGCGTTGGCGTGGAGAGACGAAGGTCTTCCCTGGAGGAGTTTGCCTGATGGAGGCTGGAGAAGTGGAGATCAGGCAGTCAGGAGGAATGATGTGTTGCGGAGAGAGCTCTACTTCCGAGGCATCCGAGGAACGAGAGAGAGCATCGGCCCTAATGTTCTTATCGGCAGGCCGAAAGTGAATTTCAAAATTAAATCGGGCAAAGAACAGAGACCACCTGGCCTGGCGAGGATTCAGCCGTTGGGCAGACTGGAGATAGGAGAGGTTCTTGTGATCGGTGTAAATAATAACTGGAAATCTTGATCCCTCCAGCAGATGCCTCCATTCCTCAAGTGCTAATTTAATGGCTAGTAGCTCTCGATCCCCGATGGAGTAGTTCCTCTCCGCCGGAGATAAGGTCCTAGAAAAAAAACCACAAGTAACAGCATGCCCGGAAGAATTTTTTTGTAGAAGGACTGCTCCAGCTCCTACTGAGGAGGCATCAACCTCCAATAGGAAGGGTTTAGATGGGTCAGGTCTGGAGAGCACGGGAGCCGAAGAAAAGGCAGACTTGAGCTGTTTAAAGGCGTCTTCCGCTTGAGGAGGCCATGACTTAGGATTGGCATTCTTTTTGGTTAAAGCCACGATAGGAGCCACAATGGTAGAAAAATGTGGAATAAATTGTCTGTAATAATTGGCGAACCCCAAAAAACGTTGGATAGCACGGAGTCCGGAGGGGCGTGGCCAATCTAAGACGGCAGAGAGTTTGTCTGGATCCATTTGTAGCCCCTGGCCAGAGACCAAGTATCCTAGGAAAGGAAGAGATTGACATTCAAACAGACATTTCTCCATTTTGGCATAAAGTTGATTGTCACGAAGTCTCTGAAGAACCATGCGGACATGCTGGCGGTGTTCTTCTAGGTTGGCAGAAAAAATCAGGATATCGTCCAGATACACAACAACACAGGAATATAAGAGATCACGAAAAATTTCATTAACAAAGTCTTGGAAGACGGCAGGGGCGTTGCACAGGCCAAAGGGCATGACCAGATACTCAAAGTGTCCATCTCTAGTGTTAAATGCCGTTTTCCATTCATCCCCCTCTCTGATGCGGATGAGATTATAAGCACCTCTTAAGTCCAGTTTGGTAAAGATGTGGGCACCTTGGAGGCGATCAAAGAGTTCAGAGATGAGAGGTAGGGGGTAGCGGTTCTTTACCGTGATTTTATTAAGACCGCGGTAGTCAATGCAAGGACGTAGGGAGCCATCTTTTTTGGACACAAAGAAAAATCCGGCTCCGGCAGGAGAGGAGGATTTGCGGATAAAGCCCTTTTTTAAATTCTCCTGGATGTACTCAGACATAGCAAGAGTCTCTGGGGCAGAGAGAGGATAAATTCTGCCCCGGGGTGGAGTAGTGCCCGGGAGGAGGTCAATAGGACAGTCATAAGGCCTGTGAGGAGGTAGAGTCTCAGCTTGTTTTTTGCAAAAAACATCCGCAAAGTCCATATAGGCCTTAGGGAGACCGGTTACAGGGGGAACCACAGGGTCACGGCAAGGAGAACTGGGAACCGGTTTAAGGCAGTCCTTGAAACAAGAGGAACCCCAACTCTTGATCTCCCCAGTGGACCAATCCAGGGTTGGGGAATGGTGTTGAAGCCAGGGTAGTCCGAGGAGAATTTCGGAAGTGCAATTGGGGAGGACCAAAAACTCAATTTTCTCGTGATGAGGTCCGATGCACATTAGGAGGGGCTCCGTGCGGAAACGTATGGTACAGTCCAATCTTTCATTGTTAACACAATTGATGTAGAGGGGTCTGGCGAGACTGGTCACTGGGATGTTGAACCTGTTGATGAGAGAGGCTAAAATAAAATTTCCTGCAGATCCGGAATCCAAGAAGGCCATAGTAGAGAAGGAGAAGGTAGAGGCAGATATCCGCACAGGCACAGTAAGACGTGGAGAAGCAGAGTTGACATCCAGGACTGTCTCACCTTTGTGCGGAGTCAGCGTACGTCTTTCCAGGCGGGGAGGACGGATAGGACAATCCTTCAGGAAGTGTTCGGTACCGGCACAGTACAGGCAGAGATTCTCCATGCGGCGTCGTGTCCTCTCTTGAGGTGTCAGGCGAGACCGGTCGACCTGCATAGCCTCCACGGCGGGAGGCACAGGAACGGATTGCAGGGGACCAGAGGAGAGAGGAGCCGGGGAGAAAAAACGCCTCGTGCGAACAAAGTCCATATCCTGGCGGAGCTCCTGACGCCTTTCGGAAAAACGCATGTCAATGCGAGTGGCTAGATGAATGAGTTTAGCAGGGATTTCTCGTGCGGCCAGAACATCTTTAATGTTGCTGGATAGGCCTTTTTTAAAGGTCGCGCAGAGGGCCTCATTATTCCAGGATAGTTCAGAAGCAAGAGTACGGAATTGTACGGCGTACTCGCCAACGGAAGAATTACCCTGGACCAGGTTCAACAGGGCAGTCTCAGCAGAAGAGGCTCGGGCAGGTTCCTCAAAGACACTACGAATTTCCGAGAAGAAGGAGTGTACAGAGGCAGTGACGGGGTCATTGCGGTCCCAGAGCGGTGTGGCCCATGACAGAGCTTTTCCAGATAGAAGGCTGACTACGAAAGCCACCTTAGACCTTTCAGTAGGAAACTGGTCCGACATCATCTCCAAGTGCAGGGAACATTGAGAAAGAAAGCCACGGCAAAATTTTGAGTCCCCATCAAATTTATTCGGCAAGGATAGTCGTAGGCCTGAAGCGGCCACTCGCTGCGGAGGAGGTGCAGGAGCTGGCGGAGGAGATGATTGCTGAAGCTGTGGTAGTAGCTGCTGTAGCATCACGGTCAGTTGAGACAGCTGGTGGCCTTGTTGCGCTATCTGTTGTGACTGCTGGGCGACCACCGTGGTGAGGTCGGCGACAACTGGCAGAGGGACTTCAGCGGGATCCATGGCCGGATCTACTGTCACGATGCCGGCTGGCAGGAGGTGGATCCTCTGTGCCAGAGAGGGATTGGCGTGGACCGTGCTAGTGGACCGGTTCTAAGTCACTACTGGTTTTCACCAGAGCCCGCCGCAAAGCGGGATGGTCTTGCTGCGGCGGTAGTGACCAGGTCGTATCCACTAGCAACGGCTCAACCTTTCTGACTGCTGAAGATAGGCGCGGTACAAGGGAGTAGGCAGAAGCAAGGTCGGACGTAGCAGAAGGTCGGGGCAGGCAGCAAGGATCGTAGTCAGGGGCAACGGCAGGAGGTCTGGAACACAGGCTAGGAACACACAAGGAAACGCTTTCACTGGCACAATGGCAACAAGATCCGGCGAGGGAGTGCAGGGGAAGTGAGGTATACATAGGGAGTGCACAGGTGAACACACTGATTAGAACCACTTGCGCCAATCAGCGGCGCAGTGGCCCTTTAAATCGCAGAGACCCGGCGCGCGCGCGCCCTAGGGAGCGGGGCCGTGCGCGCCGGGAAAGGACCGACGGAGAGCGAGTCAGGTACGGGAGCCGGGGTGTGCATCGCGAGCGGGCGCCACCCGCATCGCGAATCGCATCCCTGCTGGAGGCGGTATCGCAGCGCACCGGGTCAGTGGATCTGACCGGAGCGCTGCAGTAGCGAGAGTGTAGCGAGCGCTCCGGGGAGGAGCGGGGACCCGGAGCGCTCGGCGTAACACAAGCAATACAAGGTGCTTAATAATTATTTATATGCAAAATCATAAATGATTTCTCTTTGGTCATTTTATTTTATTTAACTTATTTCTTGTGTATTTGCACCATATAGGTTCCACTTGGCTGCTTTCGGGTTAAAAAAATACATGAACTTTGGGCACAAAGCTGTGCAAATGTAAAATATTAAATTTTTTGGCACAAAATGAAAGAAATTTCTTGTGTACTTGCACCATACAGGTTCCACATTGCTGCATTAGAGTTATATAGAGCATGCACTTCAGGCACAAAGCTTTGCAAATGTAAAAATGTTTGGTCAGACCTCATGACAAGGGAAAGGGAGGTGGAGGAAAGGAGTTTATCATGCTACTGGAGAAACGTCCCCAGCCTCTAAAATAAGTGCAAAAAGACTGAGTAAGTTCTAAAAGACTAAGCAAGGTCTCAATGGGGGGGGGGGGAGTTATCAAAGGATTTAGACTGTTTTTTCCCATCTGAAATTGTCGCACAGAAAGTCACAGTCTAAATACGCGCAACTTTTTCTTTAGAGGATTTTTAGTACATGATGCATTCTAGGCTATTTTAGATGGAAAAATGCATTGGTGCGGAATTTATCAATTGCAACTTTTTGGCAAAAATTCGCATCGGGTGAAAATACGCTGAAGCAGGTTTAAATACAGTCTAAACCGTAGATCCAGAAGTCCATGCGCAGAATTTATCAAGAGCTGTGTGACTTTTGATAAATTAGGCGCACAATAGACCGGCCTAACACTCTGTAGTTTGGTCTATATTGATGCGGGATATAGACAACTTTGATAAATACCACCACCCCCCCCATGTGTTTTCAGCTTTTGGATGTAACAATGTTTACATTCAGTGACCACAATGTATCTTGATGATGATGAGGATATGCAACACAAATAAGATTAGAAAGATGAAGATTATTTTCATCACATGATGTTTAGATGTCTGTAGGACACTTTGATTTTTAATAGAAGAAAACAGATCGGAAAACCCCCAAAAAATCTTATCACTGTTTCTGTCCCTTTTGATTCATTGTGGTATAAAACATTAAGAAAATTAAACCTGTAGGTGTGATCCCAGTCAGAATTAGTTCAGAGAAAAAAGTCTATGGCATTTAACCTCAGCGACTGATTTCCCATTTTAATTCTGGTATCAGGGAACATATCAATAACATTTAATTTACCAAGTACTAGTCTGTTTTGCTCTGTCCACTGTGTTTTCAGTGCAGATTATAGAATGTGCTGGGGAAACTGAATTATCTGTCCTATACTGCCCTCCTGTGGACAGATCTTACAGAAAAAACACATCACAAACGAATCCAACCTGCAGTTCTGTATATACACAGATCCTCGTATATGAAAGCGTTATCTGCATCCCTTCAAGTAATTATATTACTAACTTATATGAATAAACAGGCATTACATCCTACATTATGGGAATCACAGGATGTAATGGCTCATATTTTAAGAGGCAAAAGTAAAGTCAAAACTACAGTGACCGTTCTCATGTTTAACCTTTAGTAATGACAATAACTCCGCCGACCCCATTCATAATAATTCACACAGTATAGCCTAACATTTTTGCATAATTTCACATTATTGCAGATGCTATAGCCCAGATTTATCAGAGATTGTCTACGGTAGAGCTATTTTCCCACGTTTATTTGGGTGGTGGGTTTGACTAGCGTGCATCTTATTTATCAAGAAGGTGCAGCAGGATGATGAATTTTGCGCAGTTCTGCTGTGGTGGGAAAAGCTCTACCACATACACTTTTTCTAGACACTTGTGAGGGAGGGAAGTAGACACCTTCACGGGTCCTGAATTTGGCAGGTTAGAGGTTTTTACTTACATTCACAGAACTGCCGAGACATTTTTACTTGCATTGTAGACAATCAAATTGAATTGCGGTGTCTAAGGGGTTTTGACAAAAGTCGCAAATGATAAACACGTGACCACTGCATGTTCAAAAAGAAAACGTTCTACGGGTAGGCAAAAAGAGTGAAACTGTCTATACCAAGAGACACATAAAGGTGGCTAAATATGCTGCTTGCGCCTGAACTGCGCCAAAACATAGACAATAAAAATGCTCTAAAAGCAATGATAAATCTCCCCCATATGTCCAGTCAGTGATGGTTCCTGCTCTTGTACATATATATAGCGGTGCACTACGCTACCAGCCATAGAATGTACATACAGGACTCCTGCATATTGCCAGACTCCCTGCACCTGTACTCTACGTGTCAAATGCTTTAAACTACGTCTGTGTTTTCGGGGCAATAACATAACTGACAGCTATCACAGAGCTATGAGCCACTGAATCTCCCTTTTATGCTGCTGGCTTCATTATGCCTGCAGCCTAGAAATCATCCCGGGCAGCTGTTAATGTTTTCCCACCAATCTCATCACGCAGCCTGCACTAGGCAGAATGTAGTGTAGGCCAAGGGGGAGTGATGGTGGGTGAGTAGTTTTTTTTTTCTTTTGCTACAAAAAAAGGTAATATTGATGGGAGGACACAGAAGGGGCATTCCTATAATGTGGGGCATAGAAGAGGTTATTTTTATAATGTGTGGGAACAGAAGGGGTCTTTAATATAATGTGGGGGCACAAAAGGGTGTGTTATTAGTCATAAAAGGGGCATTATTAAAATGTGAGTGCACAGACAGAGCATTAAAGTGGGTGAGTATTTTTTTTCCCTTTGGCAAAAAAAATGGAAGGGGCATTATTATACCTCCCTTTCTCCTCCACATGCATCTCAGAGTAATCATAGTTTAAAAATGCTGCTGGTGCCTGGGTAACTAGTCATTGGGGTGGATCCCTGCAGTTGCCCCCTGACCTGCTGGCTTCAGTGACACATCTCTGCTTTGCAGTGTATAGGGAGAGACCTGTTCTGTTCTCTGCCATGGATCAGCAAAGACTGTTGGAACCCAGAAGCACCATTGCTATGTAAGGGGGTTTTCTACAATTTATTCCTTTATCAGTTCCAATCCCAGCAGATTTTTGGCGGGATGGCCACCAGTAATAGTGCCAGCACTAGGAACTTTTGGAAACTTGCTGTCTCCATGGATGGCAATGCATTGGAATTTCCAAACTGAATTTTTTCCTTGGATTCTGCTCAGAAATTAAAATGTGAATGAGGCCTAATGGTCTTCAGCCAGTGTCAGATGCAGAGATCACATTGGCCTGGATTTATCAAACTGTGTGAGAGAAAAAATGTAGTGATTTTCCCACAACAACCAATCACAGCTCAGGTTTCACTTTACCACAGCTCGTTAGCTGAGCTGTGATTCATCGCTGGGGGAAAAATCACTAAATTTTTCACTATACTGGCTGTGTAGCCAGTCAGGAGAAACTGTATAGAGTACCTTGGTGCTCTCCAAGGCCTGTTGGACTTCAGGCCAAGCCTGGTCATCACCGTAGCTAAAGTGGCAACAACTATTTGCCTGCAGCTGCTGAGCATTGTAGAGCGTCTGTAAAAATACATAAATCAGATATAGACAACTGGTGTGCAACCGACACCCCCTTAGGAGAAGAGACAAGGCACTGCAAGTACAATTCATCTATCTCTCCAGAGGCTGAGCAAGGAAAGTTTAGGGATCCCTATAAAGGATGTGATGAAGCACTATGTGGAAAGCCTTGTGAGGGTGGAGGGTAGTAGGGGTGTAGCTGTTCAATATAATAAAGGGACCTTGTGGGTTAACCCTTGTCACTCGTGATGCCAGGGTGCGGGTTAAACTCTGTAGTGATGCTGGGCCTATCGCCACCCTTCCCAAGAGCGATAGGTGAGTGTAGAATAAATAGA
The DNA here is from genome assembly GCF_029499605.1 of Hyla sarda. Taxonomy (NCBI): domain Eukaryota; kingdom Metazoa; phylum Chordata; class Amphibia; order Anura; family Hylidae; genus Hyla; species Hyla sarda. Next base: position 35,529,456 of record NC_079197.1, on the reverse strand, counting down.
TTGTCCACAGCAGTGCTGAACTTAAAACTTGCAGGATTCTTTACTGAAGATTTTCTGTATATGCAGTAACGATAACAGTCCAGATAACAGAGTCTTTACAAACAGCACAGCAGTGACTGACAGATGCTTCGGAAAGTTCCCTTTAGATTTTGAGGATTGTATTTGCATAGATCCGCTCGATTTAGGGGTTAGATTAGGTCCAGAGGTCTTGCTGAGATAGCGGGAAATTGTACGAACTATCCGTCTCTAGCGCAAGCTGCGGAGGTCCTACCTAGTCCAAAGTCAGCAACCCAAGAGAGCGACAAAATGGCACAGTTCCCTTATATGGGTAGGGGCTGGCCATTTTGGATTGGTCCAATCAGCTGTTACTCACCGTTACAATGGATTGTGGGTGATCACATGTCCAAAACCAAGGTCCTTTAGCAAAAAACCATAGAGTTCTGCAACCCGGTCACATGACCCGCAGGTCCTGCGATGCTAAAACAGTGAGTAATACCATATACATTTATTTAGATAGATAATATTTATAAATATTAAATGACTAAGGGGTGACTAGGGGTTAAATGAGGAAAGCGAACCCCATACAGTCCTAGGGACTCTAACTTTAGGGAATAATTACCAAGGCACAGTATGAAATACGGTGGCGGGACACCACAAACCCCCTTACTTAAAACAAGTTGACCCCGACGCCTGTCCACTAAGGTAGAGGGACTAGATCAAAGACAGAATTATTAAACATTCTATGTACACTCTGAAGACATTTTTTAGTCTGACTAGTATCCTTACTAGACAATTATGAAGCTTACTAGACATTAGGAAGCTATCTAGGCATTATGAAGCTATCTAGACATTAGTTTCTAGCTCCTTAGACATTTTTATAGCTCTCTATACATTTATGAGGCTAACTAGACATTAGTACAGCTCTCTATACCTTTAGTTTCAAGCTGACTAAAACATTTTTGAAATCTCACCACATTTATTTTTGTTTTGCCACGATGAGGGTATATTGGCTTGCCTGAGGCTCTCTACCAATAAGGTTAGCTACTAGGGTCTATCAGCTACATGCTTTTTACCCCTAGAACACAACAGTATAACCTACCTAGGTTACCTTTAGAAATATGTGTTTCATTTTAAGCTCGCAAGAGCATCTACTGGCCAGGTAGAGCATCTCACACACGTAATAGAAGAGAGAAGATTAGTGTACCTAACAGTGGCAGGTATTGGATATCAATAGGCTACAATTCGTAAGTGTTTCTTGAGTGTGAGACATATTTTTATTTTGTGTATGTACTGAAGAAGACTGAGGTAGTACATTTAAGTGAGCAATTTAAGGTACTATGTGTGCAAGTACTGATTGAAAGTTAGTCTTGATATCTTAAGGGTAGTTTTCCCTGAGCAGTCCTTTGAGACAGGTGCTAGCGACTGGCGACTGGAATGCTACTCTCGGAGGAGAAGGGAGAGTCACCTATTTAGCAACTACTAAAACACCTTTTTAGTATTTTTATACATTTGTATGTACATGTATACAAGAATTATTTACGTTTTTTGTTTTTAGTGAACACGTGCATCTAGCAGACAGTTTTTCGAGTACAGCACTTGCTTACTTTTTATGTACACAGACACAAAGCTATCTTTGTACAAGAACCATATACATTTTTATTACACAGACTTACAGATTTATTAACACTCCAACAAGGTTCAGGCGCATACACCTGCTAAGTGCAATTTTTAGCAAGAAAGTCTCATAAATATAGAGGTATATACACAAAACTGGCATGTAAGGATCTGCAGTCCACCTATACTAGGAGTCTATGTTTCACGGCTGCCACAAATCAGCCGGGCACAAAACTTATGAATCTCCCACTGGCTAGGAGTCTCTTGACCTGATGGTCAGGCACAAAGCTTAATGGTTACGTTGCTGAACTTGGAACTGGAACAGTCTTAGCATAGTCCTGATAGGCACAATTTCTTGAACTTGGTTACTGGAAAACAAAACTGGTTAGCAAAGAAAACAATAGACATTACTTTACAGTCCTTCAGATAATATTCCTCCGAACTCTTCTTGTGCCTCTTGTAGTTCCTCTATGCCTTCCAACATCTGGAGCAGGCGAGGAGTTTATTGTAACTCTCCCACACCACATTGGTGAGAGTAGAATGGTTAACAGTAGGATTCAAAGTGACCAGGGATTTACTGGCCAGGATCAAGGTTGGTGCATAAGGTTTTAGCCCCACCTCCATGCCTGGAGTGGGCCAGAGCACTTTCGTTGGTACCCTGGAAGCAGGCAAACTCTCCACGTCGGAAGAGGGCCTTGGTACATATGTTGGTACCTGTGCAGGAGGCAAACTCTCATTGCTCCGAGAGGGCCTAGGTACAGTCTTTGGTGCCCGCAATTTGGGCCTACTTTCTTGGTCTTGAGCAGGTCTTGGCACTTGGCTGTATGAAGAAGATGACTGATGCTGTAGAGGCTCTTCCTCCTTGAGTACGATGTTGTAGGCATCAGGAGCAGACCATTTCGGCCTCAGGTTGAAGGGATCTGATTCCCAATCTGTAGACAGAAAGTATTTGAAGGGAAGCTGTGTTGGGGCTGTTGGTCTTGTGACCGCAGCAGCCCATTCTCCACTCAGGCTCTGGACGGGGGTGTACTCCACTATCTCACCCACCTCCAGAGAGTAGAACTTTTTATGAAGATATGGCCTCTGAACCGCTCGCCGGTTTACGAGGATGGTTTGCCCTGTATGGCAATCTAGGAGTGTTCCATAACCTCTGACCTTGTCGAACTTGGCCACAGTTGCTCTTCGTCGTTCTAAAGGCTCCTCCCCTTCTCGGGGATGATCCCACTTGCGGATGTAGAGTGCCTCCATCTCTTTAGTATTCTCCTGATAACAAATTCTTTCTTCAGGAGGCAAATGCACATGCTTAGGGGCGTACAGTTCTCTATGTCGGGCTTTTAATTTGTCCATCAACTCGGCAAGCTGGATAGGGGTATTTCAGCTTCAGGGCTGGAGGAGGAAGAAAAGGCCGCCTCTGGCGGGGTACTCACTGCAGACTCCTCCGATGGGCCGATAGGCCCACGTGCCCCAAGTTCTGTGGTGAGGGGACAATCTCACTGATGATGCACCTCCAGGTGTCCAAGCGCTCTCTGCTGGAGGTGTATCCAGCCAGTCATTGTCGTCATCAGGCAGTGGGGGGAAGATTGCAGGCCCCCTCTTCGTCCAATGACAACCGCTGCAAACGGTCGGCAATATCCTGGAATAGTTGGGGTGCGACTGCCACAACTTTCCGTTGTTCCAGCGCCATTTTGCTGTTTTCACCACGTGGACCGCTGCTCTCCTCCATGTCTGTACTCTCCGGCTCCTTGTGCAGACTGAAGAGGTCGCTGTGCATGGTGTCTTTTATATTGGGCTTCCCCAAAATGGCGGCTGGCAGGAAGGACGTCATCGGTGCCGCCCCGACTTCCTGTCCTCCCAGAAACGACTCCTCTGTTTCCAAGTTCCCTTTCGGCTGTGATACAGCGGGCCTTTTTCGTGCGCTTCTCTGGTAGCAGGTTAACTCTTTCGATGCCGACCAGACCAGAGGATCGTAGCATGTATTCATTTCGCAGTTTACACATTCTTGCTGCGCATAAATTTTCGCCTCCCCCCTTACTTTTCGCGTTGCCCCCTTGCAACTTGCACCACACGCACTGCTCTCTTACACAATAATGCGGTTTACAGCACCTGAATAAAGTCAGTTATATTGGGGGGAGTACAGTTTCACTAGTGGCCATAGCAGCAGGCACACACCCGAATCCTGTTCGTCAGACGCCAAAAAGGCTTTGTGAAGGCTTGGTGAAGCACTATGTGGAAAGCCTTGTGAGGGTGGAGGGTAGTAGGGGTGTAGCTGTTCAATATAATAAAGGGCGCTGTTAACCCTTGTCACTCGTGACGCCAGGGTGAGAGTTAATATCTGTAGTGATGCTGGGCCTATCACCACCCTTCACAAGAGCGATAGGTGAGTGTAGAATAAATAGATTGTCCACAGCAGTGCTGAACTTAAAACTTGCAGGAATCTTTACTGAAGATTTTCTGTATATGCAGTAACGATAATAGTCCAGATAACCGAGTCATTACAAACAGCACAGCAGTGATTGACAGATGCTTAGGACCGGAAAGTTCCCTTTAGATTTTGAGGATTGTATTTGCATAGATCCGCTCGATTTAGGGGTTAGATTAGGTCCAGAGGTCTTGCTGAGATAGCGGGGAATTGTAAGAACTATCCGTCTCTAGCGCAAGCCTAAGCCGCAAGGCTTTGGGCCTAGTAATTTGTCTTGTAAGCTGCGGAGGTCCTACCTCGTCCAAAGTCAGCAACCCAAGAGAGCAACAATATGGCGCAGTTCCCTTATATGGGTAGGGCTGGCCGTTTTGGATTGGTCCAATCAGCTGTCACTCACTGTTACAATGGATTGTGGGTGATCACATGTCCAAAACCACCAAAGGTCCTTTAGCAAAAAACCTGTTCTGCAACCCGGTCACATGACCCGCAGGTCCTGCGACGCTAAAACAGTGAGTAACACCATATGCATTTATTTAGATAGATAATATTTATAAATATTAAATGACTAAGGGGGGACTAGGGGTTAAATGAGGAAAGCGAACCCCGACAGTCCTAGGGACTCTAACTTTGGGGAATAATTACCAAGGCACAGTATGAAATACGGTGCCGGAACACCACAAGGACATCAGCTGAAACTTAGGGGTGCTCTTTTGCTCTGACCTCATAAGTTGCTATTGTTGCCCTGGGATCGCCACAGTCCCTCTATTCGATGGTCGAAGGCTGGTTAGGGAACCCTCCACAACCTATGATCACGTTGCATGGGTCTGATAAGCATCCTGAGCTAACCAGTAGAGATGAGTGAAGTTACAGTACTTTGTTTCTGCACGAACCTCGCGGCTGAGCGGTTGCTGACTTTAGCCTGCATAAATTAGTTCAGCTTTCAGGTGCTCTGGTGGCTGGAGACTCTCCTAGAACTGTATCCACCTTTTCCAGCCCACCGGAGCACCTGAAAGCTGAACTAATTTATGCAGGTTAAAGTCGGCAACTGCCGAGCCGCGAGGTTCGTGCAGAATCGAAGTACTGTAACTTCACTCATCTCTACTAACCAGCAGTTTACATTTATTCCTTTAGATGCTATGATCGACATTGATCACAGCATTTAAAGAGTATCAACACCCCTGAGGAAGTCACCATGGAGTGACGGAACGCGTGGGGTCCGGCTGTCCTGTCCTGCACTTATATATTCAGCTGCTCCTCCGTCTGCGGTTTGCTACCTTTATCATTTATGCTTGTCTATTTATCATTATTTTTTTGTATTGGGTCACCTTTGCTTTGTGGTATATATAGGCACCTCGCACTTTGGAGTAGCAGCGTTCTCTGTATTATTATCTTTCACTGTTGCAGGAAAGAAATTGCTTTTAGATGTCCTCATTTGTCTCAGCACTTATGTTATGTGTGGTTTTTTTTTACAATAAAGGCATATTGATTATCATTATTCCCTTTGGGTGTACACTTAATATAGTGATCCTCTTCCTCTTTTTTGTGACATGATATTTCTTTGCTGTCAGTAGCACCCCGCTATTATTATTGGATAGGTTGAGCCCCCCTCAATTTTCTTTTGTTAAAGAGTATCTGTCACCAAATAAAACTTTTAATATAGTGTTCCTTGTGTAATTCGCAGACAGTTTCCCATTCACTTACTTTTAAAATTATCAACATAAATATGTTTAAAAAGTAATATATAAAACTGCCACTAGGTGACTCTGTTCTGTTCCCCGCCATTAATACAGTGAGTTTGGTCTCCTCCCGGTCTGGCAGGAGCCCAAACTCAGGAAGTGTTTCTCTGCACTGAGTTTGATTGACAGCTGCACAGAAAGTGAAAGCTCCACAGATTCTCACAGAACGCTGCACAGACTGAAAGCTTCACAGAGCCACACAGACTAAAACATGCACAGAGCCTGAGGACTTCAGTTCATTACAGCGCTGCAACCATGTGAGGGCAGAAGTGGTCCCCCAGCAGGCTTCAGTAATGTCATGCCTGCTGGGAAACACCCACTTTCTCCTGCTGGGAAATTGCACTATGCGAGCAAGAAGAAAGGTATGATACACAGCTTTTTAAAGCTCTAAAACTTTTTTTTTTAACCCCTTAAGGACCAAGGACGTACCGGTACGTCCTTGGTCCTGCTCTTCTGATATAACGCGGGGTTACACAGTAACCCCGCGTCATATCATGGCGGGCCCGGCGTCATAGTGAAGCCGGGACCCGCCTCTAATAGCGCGCAGCGCCGATCGCGGCGCCGCGCACTATTAACCCTTTAGCCGCGCGCTCAAAGCTGAGCCGCGCGGCTAAAAGTGAAAGTGAAAGTTCCCGGCTAATTCAGTCGGGCTGTTCGGGATAGCCGCGGCTAATCGCGGCATCCCGAACAGCTGACAGGACAGCGGGAGGGCCCCTACCTGCCTCCTCGCTGTCCGATCGCCGAATGACTGCTCAGTGCCTGAGATCCAGGCATGAGCAGTCATGCGGCAGAATCGTTGATCACTGGTTTCTTATGAAAAACCAGTGATCAACATAGAAGATCAGTGTGTGCAGTGTTATAGGTCCCTATGGGAGCTATAACACTGCAAAAAAAAAGTGGAAAAAAAAAGTGAATAAAGATCATTTAACTCCTCCCCTATTAAAAGTTTGAATCACCCCCCTTTTCCAATAAAAAAAAAAAACACAGTGTAAATAAAAATAAACATATGTGGTATCACCGCGTGCGGAAATGTCCGAATTATAAAAATATATCATTAATTAAACTGCTCGGTCAATGGCGTGCGCGCAAAAAAATTCCAAAGTCCAAAATAGTGCATTTTTGGTCACTTTTTATATCATTTAAAAATGAATAAAAAGTGATCAATAAGTCCTATCAATGCAAAAATGGTACCGTTAAAAACTTCAGATCACGGCGCAAAAAATGAGCGCTCATACCGCCCCATACACGGAAAAATAAAAAAGTTATAGGGGTCAGAAGATGACAATTTTAAACGTATTCATTTTCCTGCATGTAGTTATGATTTTTTCCAGAAGTCCGACAAAATCAAACCTATATAAGTAGGGTATCATTTTAATTGTATGGACCTACAGAATACATATCAGGTGTCATTTTTACCGAAAAATGTAGTACGTAGAAACGGAAGCCCCCAAAAGTTACAAAACAGCGTTTTTTTTTCAATTTTGTCGCACAATGATTTTTTTTCCCGCTTCACCATAGATTTTTGGGCAAAATGACTGACGTCATTACAAAGCAGAATTGGTGGCGCAAAAAATAAGCCATCATATGGATTTTTAGGTGTAAATTTGAAAGAGTTATGATTTTTTAAAGGCAAGGAGCAAAAAACGAAAATTCAAAAACGGAAAAACCTCCGGTCCTTAAGGGGTTAAGGGCTGGAGGGGTGTTAGGAGTAGTTAGGGAACATAGCCTGAGGTAGCTGAGGAGAGTTTATTTGGTGACAGGTACTTTTTAAAGGTTCATGATAGGCAGCCCTAGGATCGCCGCTGCCCATCATTAGTAGTGAGTGCCCGGCTACTGATAGTAGCTGTCACTCACTGTCTGTGAAGCATGCAATGTGGACCCACACAAAAAATTGCTATGGGCAGCATAAAAGCAAACAAATTTACACAACACAAATATGATGTTCTAGTTAAACATTATTATATTTTTACATTCATTCATCATATAAAATGAAATAAACCTAAATAAGACATTGACAAAATTGGGAGCTTAGTACTTACTTCCTTGTGCCATAATTATTAAAAACATGGTACACCACAAAAAGTGCTGGCTTTTATTTATTTATTTATTCTATTATGTGCTAGGTTTTCTCAGGATTTTAAAGCAAAATACTGGCCATGTTAAGACTAGTTTTTCACAGTTTTTTTATTTAGGTTTACTCCGGCACTAGGGTGTTTTTGTTTTTTTAAGATGTCTAGATCCTTAAAAATAAATCTTTACTAAATGCCCGTGCTCCCCTGATGTCTCCAGCATCGCTGCTCTGGTCCCTGATGCCATCCTCTTCTTAGTGCCAGCGGTTGATCCATGACAGTGCAGCGCAGCTAATTCCTGGACATCTAAAAGAAAGGGAGATACAAGCGCTCAATAGTGTAAACACGCCCCCAAGGAGAAATCAGTACAGTGATCCCTCAACTTACAATGGCCTCAACATACAATAGTTTCAACATACAATGGTCTTTTCTGGACTGTTGTAAGTTGAAACCAGACTCAACATACAATGTTACAGACAGTCCAGATCTGTGATACCTGTCAATGAACTGACCAATCAGAATGGGAATTCACTGGTAAAACTCCTGTATTACTGAAGCGTATGCACTGACTGGTGTCTGGTAGCGCCCCCTACAGTACAGGAAGGTATTACATGTTCTGTACTACTCTTTGTGCCAGGATTAGCTGCTCCTTTGGACACCAGGTGAGGGCGGCTCTATGTTATTTTTTAGGACATTTCGTGTACTGTACAGGACCCTGAAGAAGCTCCTGTCCTCTACATAGACCAGTGCTTCCCAAGCAGGGTGCCCCCCAGCTGTTGCAAAACTACAATTCCCAGCATGCCCGGACAGCCTTTGGCTGTCCGGGCATGCTGGGAGTTGTAGTTTTGCAACAGCTGGAGGCTCCCTGCTTGGGAAACACTGACATAGTGAATACAGCTCCCAGCAGATCTTTATTACTTTTATATGGAAGGATTTGCTTTATCTATATTACTGTAGTTATCTACTTATTTTTCTTTAATCCTCACTTTTTCCTATTTTTGGATGACATTTTGGTGCCTTTAGAACCAATTACCAGGTTTCCATAGAGTTCTGGTCTCAACATACAATGGTTTCAACATACAATGGTTGTCCTGGAACCGATTAATATTGTAACTTGAGGAACCACTGTATAAGGCAAGGGCCGCTTACCAAAGTTGGTTGTGTAGCCTCATACACAACAATGGAAAGAGTATATGTAAATTAACTAAAGGGTGGTCTCCAACTGCAGCTCTTCTGCCGTAGTAACAGGAATAGGATATTGTAAGCTTCAATAACCTAACAGTGCCAAGACGGCGCATCGCTGGCCAGGGATTCACTGTACTGTACTGTGACAGACTCCTGGCACCAGGAAGAGGATAGCACCCAGGACTGAAGCAACAATTCCGGAGGCATCTTTATTTAAAAAATAAATAAAAGATCCAAAGGATAGGGGATAAGATGTCTGATCGCGGGGGTCCCACCACTGGGAACCCCCAAGATCTCTCCTGCAGCACCCCTTGTCATCTGGTGCATGGAACGAGCTTCGCTCCATGCCTGATGATTGGCAATGTCGGGGCCGGAGGATCATGACATCACGCCCCGCCCCTTAAAAGCAAGTCTACGGGAGGGGGCGTGGTGGCCGTCACGCCCCCTCCCATAGACTTGCATGTAGGGGGCAGGGTTGTGATGTCACGAGGGGGGCGGGGTCATGACATCATAAAGAGTCATTGCATCAACTGGTGCAAGAAAGTTAAACAGATTTGTAAATTATTTCTATTTAAAAATCTTAATCCTTTCAGTACTTATCACCTGCTGTATACTCCAAAGGAAGTTCTTTTCTTTTTGAATTTCCTTTCTGTCTGACCACAGTGCTCAGTGCTGACACCTCTGTCCGTGTCAGGAACTGTCCAGAGCAGGAGAGGTTTGCTATGGGGATTTGCTCCTGCTCTGGACAGTTCCTGACATGGAGAGAGGTGTCAGCAGAGAGCATTGTAATGAGACAGCAAAGAGATTCAAAAAGAAAAGAACTTCCTGTGGAGCATACAGCAGCTGATAAGTACTGGAAGCATTACCATTTTCTAATAGAAATAATTTACAAATCTGTTTGATTTTCTGGCACCAGTTGATTTAAAAAAAAATTGTTTTACATGGGAGTACCCCTTTAAGACCAGAACTCCTGGTACCTGGTAATTGGTTCTGAAGTCCCAAATGTCATCAAAAATGTGAAAGAAACTGTAAGAAAAATATGTAGATAACGAATACAGATAAAGCAAGTCTTTACATATACAAGTAAGAAAGAGCTACAGGAAGCTGTAAATCACTGTCTATGTAGAGGACAGGAGCTTCTTCAGGGTCCTGTACAGTACACACAATGTCCTAAAAAAGTAAAATGGAGCCGTCCTTACCTGGTGTCCAAAGGAGAAGCTAAACCTGGCACAGGTAAAGAGTAGTACAGAACTTGTAATACCTCCCTGTACTGTAGGGGGCGCTACCAGACACCAGTCAGTGCATGCACTTTAGTAATACAGGTGTTTTACCAGTGAAATGTCCATTCTGATTGGTCAGTTCTTCCATTCTGATTGGTCAATTCTTCCATTCTGATTGGTCAGTTCTTCCATTCTGATTGGTCAGTTCTTCCAGTTCTGATGGGTCAGTTGTATGTTAAGCCACTGTATGTGTGGGAAACTGACCAAATATAGCCACTAGTAGACCGCATTTAGTCTATTAAACTCAACCTGCTGGTAGTATACCACAGTAAACTTCGGCATCAAATTTAGAGAGGATAACACGAATGTATAATGTGAACAGCCTCTTACTTGTCTTAATACAGTGTCAACTGATTTTACATCTGTATATTCACCTGTATATACCTGTGTTGGTGAACAGGCTGCTTATAATACACACAACAGATGTGATCACACCATCTAAGGCTGGAGCACACTTCTTTGTTTTTTCCAAGCCAAAGCCAGGAGTGTGCGTAAAACTGCTTGTGAGATTGCAACATGAATATAGGTAGGAGTTAATTGCTAAATGAACCACCAGGTGGCAGCAAAGTAGCACATCCTCTCTACAGCTTACCGGGCTTGGTAGATCAGTGTTTCTCAACCAGGGTGCCTCCAGCTGTTGCAAAACTACAACTCCCAGCTTGCCCGGACAGCCAAAGGCTGTCCGGGCATGCTGGGAGTTGTAGTTTTGCAACAGCTGGAGGCACCCTGGTTGGGAAACACTATCTTAGATGATGGTTTCACCCAAACTGCACCTGTAGCACCTGTAGGATTGTAGGATGGCTTCTCTCATAGATATTTATTTTATTTTTATTTTTTTTCATAAAGAAAAAAGACTTACAACGGTAATATACAAAGAGATATACCATTTACATATTTTTAAAACCCCTACTACGCCCGCCTAGCCCCCCACCCCACTCCTGGAGGAAGAAAAAAAAATAGATCTTTGTTTAATAAAATGTTGTCGCAGTTTATGGAGTTTTTCTATCAAAGCCAGAAGCGGAGAAATATATGGATGGGGGTCACAAAGTGTTTTGTTTTTTTTGTCTTTAATAAAGACTATGCATTTTTTTATTTGTTTTTTTTAGCCAAGGCCATTAGTGAGCTGAAAAGTAATGAGAAATATAAAAAAAAGGACTGATACTTCTCACTTCTGTTGGATTTATTTCCAGATTTGGAAGTGGATTGAATTGCTGTTTGCCACACTTACAGTTTTTTTTCACATATGGAGTTTTTCAGGAAGATTATGCATTTTTTTAAGCTAGAAATGCATAGGGGTGTTTAACACACTATACAATGCTTTGGTGGACAGAAATCACCAAGGAAGGGGGAATAAAGATCATTTGTTTTTATTTGTTTTTTGTTAAAGGGGTTTTCCACTGAATTTTTTTTTAACGCGAAACTGTCAGCCTGTTCACCCACACTAAACCCAGGGTTATAGTGTGGGTGAACAGGAGTCCAATGAGGGGCCACTTACTTAAATATATCCAGTAGGTCCTGAGATATGTCCCCCAGAAAACCTCTGTTGAATTCAAGGAATCGCGCACAGGGGGCGGGCCTTTACCAGCTCAATTTACATATTCATTGTCTGTGACACCTCATCCTAGAGAAGTGGAGTCACAGACAATAAATGTGTAAATTAAGCCGACGGAGCCCTGCCCCCTGTGCGCGATTCACTCAATTTAACAGAGGATCTCCTGGGGGACATATCTCAGGACCTACTGGACATATTTAAATGGGTACTCTCATTTAAAAAAAAATTTTTATTAAAAGATTATGATTAAAAAAAATGTTTCTAATATATTTTATTTTTTTTTAAAATCATGTTTTATGTGGTTTTTTTAACGTTTGTAATCCTGGCCACTAGGCGTCACCCTATGTCGCTCAGGAATACTTTTCCTCCCCTCACGTTCAGCACGTTCGGACCAACGCTGGCCGGGCAGAAACGCTGGCCGAAACACGCGTTCACATGAATGAGGAGAGGGAAATGCAAGGCGGGCGGGGATATTTAAATTTCGCACACCGTGCGTGCACGAGCGCTGTGCTTGTGCTCTGCCTGTTTCCTATACAGGCAGAGAATGAGTACAGGCACGCGAGTGCGGCACGCGAAATTTAAATATCCCCGCCCCCCTGCATCTCCCTCTCCTCATTCATTGCAGCACGCGAGCTGCAGGAAAGAGAGAGAAGACGGGCGGAAGCGATCCCCGGCCAGGCTTCAGATGACGTTGTGCCTGCCGGGACCGCCCACTTCCTGCCCTCACCAGAGAGCTCAACTCTGAGCTCCTCCAGCCATTCTAGATAAGGTAATTTCATGGGCATTTGGGCAGAAATAAAGACAGGGATAGATGTAGTTAGTGTCAGGGACAGATGGGGAGAGGGAATAGGGAAATTTAGTTTAGTGATAGCTACTCTTTAAGTAATTGACCCCTCGTTGGACTCCTGTTCACCCACACTATAACCCAGTGTATTGGGTTTAGTATGAGAAAACACACTGATAGTTTTCCTTTAATCAATATGACCAGGCAGTATAATAAAACAAAAAAAAAGCTTCTACTCACCTCCCCCGTAGCCTCCGACATCGGCACCCAGTCTCCACCATACTGCAATTTACAGTTGCAGACATCACGTCACATCACCACTAAGCTATTCACTGACTGTAGTGATGGTCCGCCCCAGTCAGTGAATGGCTGAGCGGTGTTGTGATGTGGCATTTGTAGTTCCGTTAAGTGCAGCGTGGCAGAGACCAGGTGACTATACCAAAGGGTAAGAGGGGGGGGGGGCAGTAATCTATTGGCATGATGTTATAGAGCAGTGAGAGCTGAGCTGATTGATATATATCTTTGGGGGACAAACTTCAGTATAACTTGTCATTTTGTTAATTGAAATCTCTTTTCTTTCAATGCTTAGGTGTCCAGTGGGTGGCCCTATCATTGTATGACACTGCCCCCTGGACTCTTAATGAAAAGAGCAGGGATTTCCATTAATAAAATACAAGTTAGATTGTATCTTCTCCCACATATAGATTAGACTGCATTTCCATGATGAAATTTGGGCTGGTTGGTCTGATTATTGCCCCATGTAAAACATCCAGCACTTATTGTGGGGGTGCTAGGAAATACCATATCACTTCGTGACTCCAGGGCACCGTTAGCCTATACACAGTCCAGGGTTGGAGACAGCTTCTCTTGGGCCACACATGGGAAGTAAAGGAACACACCGATGTCAGGTTACATATAACTGTCTTTACTGAGCAGGGTACAGATGGTATTACACTGACAGTATGGTGCAGAGTGGAGAGGATGCTGTGTAATCCCTTGGAAGCCCTGTTGCCTTTCTGGGACTTGTGGTGCTTTCAACCGATTGATACTGACTTGAGAAAGGATCAAAGATTGATCCAGGTAGCTAGGGTTCTGTCAAGGTCCTGTAGCTTTCTCCGCCATGGCATGAACTTTCACCGTGCGGGTGATCCTTGCAGAATTACTGGATAAGATAGATTTGTTCTGGGCCTTTCCTTAGAGCTTCTCCATACACCTCACACCTTTACCACACTTGAGCTCAGACTTGATCAGTGACTAGCACTGCACTGAACTGGGGCGTTTCCTCCCCCACTACACTATATGGCCAAGAATTTAGGGGTTTCCATTGGCAGGCAGGGTCACATGGGTTGCACTGCTCCTTTCTTAAAGGTACAAAACATATATAAATAACAAATAACATGGTATGGTACTTGTGAAAATATATTAAACTTTTGGTAAAGTGCTGGAACACAATAGAAGCAATAATCAGTCCCTCAGTGGGCCCAACACCTGTGCCACAGGTCTGCCTGAGGAAGTCCAAAGCCACAGGACAGCCTTTGGTGCTTGGACACCACAATTCCATTGGCCCTTTATTCAAACTTGGTCCACGTAAAGACTCCTTTTAGTGAACGGTGCTTAACTTGTTCAACACTTGTATCAGACTGTTATCTACCCATCTGGGAGGAGCCTCAGGGCATGTTCCCATGACTTATAAACACATTGTTTTTTAAGCAGGAACTGTGCCAATTTGCATTTAAAAAACCATTGTGAAATATTTTTTTCCTTGACCTGGGGAGATAGGGAACTGCACAGAAAAGTGGTGACATGCCACGTCTGCACAGATATGCTCTGCAGTTTAATGTGAATGTGAGTTTCAGGGTTGCCCCTGCCCAACATACCTGGGGGTACGGTGTGCAGGGGCATCATTAGGGGGGGCTAATGGGGCTATCACCCCGGGTGTTAGGCCCATAGCCCTGGGTCTCAGGACGCCACCATTTTTTTTACATTTTTTTTTCCAATTTGCCACCTCTTTAAAACTGCGGTGGCTCATGGGAGATGGTGCGGTGCAGCGTAGCATAGAGTGCTGTGACGTGCATAGCCATGCCGCTGGGAGCACTTCTGCCTCTAGGCCCTGCCTACCTTCGCTTCACTGGCACAGGGAAGTGAGGAGAAGGCCGGCATCAGCAGCAGCGCTGCCGCAAACCTGCTCTTGGTGAGTTAACGGACAGACTAACAGACTGGCAGACTCACGGGAGGGTGGACGGGCGGACTCACAGACTGACGGCCAGCCGACCAGGGGAGTAATGTAGTGGGTGAGGGTGGCGGGGTGATGTAGATGTATGATGTATGCATGTATGAGGTGTACATGTATGGATGTATGATGAATGCATGTATGAGGTGTGCATGCATGTATGGGATATGCATGTATGAGGTGTGCATGCATGTATGAGGTGTGCATGCATGTATATATATGATGTGTGCATGTATGTATGTATGTATGAGTGATAATGTGAAAATCCCTAGCAGAAGTTTAAACATAAGCTCTGAATCCCAGGCTATGCCACTACTTTTTAGGGGCGAACCCCCTTAGTCATGCGCATGCTCGAGTTAAAAGAGATATGCAGCGAAAATGTTTTAACTCTCCCTGTGCCCAGGTTGCGAAAAAAACTCCCTTTCCCACGTTCCCTTGTTGCGGAGATGCTGGCTTTGGGCTTCTTAGGCTCGAAACGTCACATCGCTGTCAGCTTATTACTGGCCACAGCGATGTTCCGTCTAGGCTGGTAATAGGCAGAGCGCACTGTCATGTAAGGAGCCGGACAGAGCTCCTTACATGACAGTGCGCTCAGCCTATCACCAGACGAGGTGGAACATCACTGCAGCCGGCGATACGCTGACAGCGCTGTGAATTTTCGAGCCTAAGTAGCCTGAAACCAGCAGCACCAGAGGAACGGGATGCCGATATCTCCGCAACGGAGGAACATAGGAAGGTGAGTAAAAGTTTTTTTTTTTTTTTCTTTTTTTGCAGCCCGGGCACAGGATGTGTTAAAATTTTATACCTACAGACTCATATGAAGGCTTGTTTTTTGCACCACCAATTGTACTTTATAATGATATCAATCATTTCACCCAAACATGTATGGCGAAACCAGAAAGAAATTATTAGTGGGACAAAATTGAGTAATATATAAATTTAGGTGCACTACTGGGGAAGATGTAAACAGTGACATATGGCTAACCCTCAAACTAATGTTAAAATTGAGACATTAGCCAGTATCCTTATATGAAGGACATACCTGAGCCCGCACACCAACACCAAGGTTTCTCAAGTGGCACGGGACCTAACACTAAACCTACCTGTGCCGTATGGGCAATACCAGGGGCCAGTGGGCAATTACAGCAGCATAAGGTCCAACTCACAGCCTGCTCCCAGTTCACTCCAGTGTGGCTGGGCACACATACAATGGGAGGAAGGAGGCAGGCTATAAGCCCCACCCATGTTGGATAATGTGTTGCTGGCCTCACAGGTGAACCTTAAGACTAACTTTCTACTTGTTTTTTTGTGCTGCATTTTTTTGTTAGAAAAACGCCTGAAAAAACGCCAGTGCAATGCCTTGCGTCTGGCGTTTTTTCTTGCGTTTTTTCTTTTCAGTGGAAATTGCATTTTTGGCCTCTGATGTTTTTATTGGGTACCCAAAAAAAAAAAAAAAAGGATGCAGTAGTGATGGAAAAAAAAATGTATTTAACAAAATTTATATTTTTATAACAAAATTTTAATACATTTTTTAATAAGGTGTGTCTTTCACTTTTTTTTCTCTCTATTTTTTACATTTTTTAGGTAGTTTTACTACTCCCAGCTAGATGATGGGAGTAGTAGTACCTATACTATTAGACATATCACCCCAGGTGTCACTTCTGACACCCTATGCCAGGGGTCCTCAAACTTTTTAAACAGGGGGCCAGTTCACGGTCCCTCGGACCGTTGGAGGGCCGGAGTTAAAAAAAAACTATGAACAAATTCCTATGCACACTGCATATATCTTATTTTGAAGTGAAGAAACAAAACGGGAATAAATACAATATTTAAAATGAAGAACAAGTAAAGTTAAATCAACAAACTTACCAGTATTTCAATGGGAATTGGGTAGTTCCCCCCACATTAGGTGCAGTTTAGTTCCCCCACATTAGGTGCAGTATAGTTCCCCCACATTAGGTGCAGTATAGTTCCCCCCACATTAGGTGCAGTATAGTTCCCCCACATTAGGTGCAGTATAGTTCCCCCCACATTAGGTGCAGTATAGTCCCCCACATTAGGTGCAGTATAGTCCCCCCACATTAGGTGCAATATAGTCCCTCCCCCCCCCATTAGGCTGGCAATATGTTTCCCCACATTAGGTGCAATATAGTCCCCCACATTAGGTTGGCAGTATAGTTCCCCCCCATTAGGCTGGCAGTATGTTTCCCCACATTAGGTGCAATATAGTCCCCCACATTAGGCTGGCAGTATAGTTCCCCCCACATTAGGTGCAATATAGTCCCCCACATTAGGCTGGCAGTATGTTTCCCCACATTAGGTGCAATATAGTCCCCCACATTAGGTTGGCAGTATAGTCCCCCCCATTAGGCTGGCAGTATGTTTCCCCACATTAGGTGCAATATAGTCCCCCACATTAAGCTGGCAGTATAGTTCCCCCCACATTAGGTGCAATATAGTCCCCCACATTAGGCTGGCAGTATGTTCCCCCACATTAAGTGCAATATACCCCACATTAAGCTGGCAGTATAGTTCCCCCACATTAGGTGCAATATAGTCCCCCACATTAGGCTGGCAGTATGTTCCCCCACATTAAGTGCAATATACCCCACATTAAGCTGGCAGTATAGTTCCCCCACATTAGGTGCAATATAGTCCCCCACATTAGGCTGGCAGTATGTTCCCCCCCATTAGGTACAATATAGTCCCCCACATTAGGCTGGCAGTATAGTCCCCCCCACATTAGGTGCAATATAGTCCCCCACATTAAGCTGGCATTATGTTCCCCCACATTAGGTGCAATATAGTTCCCCCACATTAAGCTGGCATTATGTTCCCCCACATTAGGTGCAATATAGTCCCCCACATTAAGCTGGCATTATGTTCCCCCACATTAGGTGCAATATAGTTCCCCCACATTAAGCTGGCATTATGTTCCCCCACATTAGGTGCAATATAGTCCCCCACATTAAGCTGGCATTATGTTCCCCCACATTAGGTGCAATATAGTCCCCCACATTAAGCTGGCATTATGTTCCCCCACATTAGGTGCAATATAGTCCCCCACATTAAGCTGGCATTATGTTCCCCCACATTAGGTGCAATATAGTCCCCCACATTAAGCTGGCATTATGTTCCCCCACATTAGGTGCAATATAGTCCCCCACATTAAGCTGGCATTATGTTCCCCCACATTAGGTGCAATATAGTCTCCCACATTAGGCTGGCAGTATGTTCCCCCACATTAGGTGCAATATAGTCCCCCAAATTACGTTGGCAGTATAGCTCCCCAAATTACGTTGGCAGTATGTTCCCCCACAGGCATACAGCCTCCAGCGATACAGTATGGCTGGAGACTGTATGCCTGTGTACTGCCCCATTTCAGTGTTCCGACCACCGCTCCGGCCATAGCAGGACCGGAGGATCGGTGGTCAGAAAACCGAAGGGACGCGCCGCTAGTAAACACTTACCTCCAGCGCGCGTCCTTGCTTCTTCTCTGCTTCTCCGCTCCTCCGCACGGTTGCCATGGACGCACGCATGGGACGTCAGTGAAGTCGCTGCGTGCGCCTGTTCCCGGCGGTCCCCGCGTTTTTAAAGTAAACGCGGGCCGCAGGGACTTAACAGAGGCCTCCTTGTGTTCCGAAAGCTTCTTTCGGAACACATGGATGTCCTGAGTCAAAAACGCCCGGCGGGCCAGGTAAATGCGCTCCGCAGGCCGCATGTGGCCCGTGGGCCGTAGTTTGAGGACCCCTGCCCTATGCGATCGTCCTGTATAATGTATAGATGTGGCCGGCCGCTCTTCTATGGTCCCCTGCACTGACGTATATATATATATACCTATTCATATTTACCACAGTGAGCTGTGATTGGCTGGAACCATCCGGCCAATCACTGCTCTCTCTGGGAAATATGAATAGGTGTATATATACGTCAGTGCAGGGGACCATAGAAGAGTGGCCGGCCGCATCTATACATTATAGAGGAAGATCACAATGGACTCGGGGGGGGGACCTGTCAATTAGTACAGGTACTACTACTCCCATCATGGAACAGTGTGTTCAATGCTGGGTTGTAGTAGTACTACCTAAAAAATTTAAAAAATAAAGAAAAAAGTTAAAAACACTCACACACTACATTTTTATTATTGTCGCCTATATTTTTTGTGCCCTGCCCGCCCACATAAATTGTTCCCTGTTTAAAAATGTATAAAAATTTTGTTATAAAAAAGATACATTTCATTAAATACAATTTTTTCCATCACTACTGTACCCTACGAAATTTTATAAAAAAATGTATCTCCATCACTTTTTTGGATCGCTGAAGTCCAAAAAAGAATAAAAACTGCCTTCAAAAATGCCCAAGTTAAAACCCACATGTTGTTTTTCTTGGTGTTTTTTTACTCCCATAGACTTCTATGAGAGAAAAACGCCACGATTTTGACAAAAAAAACGCCAGTGGCTCAACATGCTGCGACTTTTGAAAACCACCAAGGAGCTGAAAAACGCCAAAAAAGAGAGAAAAAAACTTCAAAAGGATTTTAAAAATTGCCAAAATCAAAAACGCCAAGTGTAAAAAAGAATTTAGCGATTTCTCATCGATTTACAGCTAGCATTTGGCCACAGCATTTTTTGGCCGAAAAAACGCCATGCGGCAGATTTGACGTTTTTCTCTACAGAAAGTAGAAACTTACCCAAATGCTGCCTAGAAAGTGATCAAGGCGCATTAAATGTGGAGTTTATACACCTCCAAATATAAGATTTAAACAACAAGAAGAAAAAACGTGGTCTCAAAAAGCAGGAGGTGCTCAACCCCAAATGCAGTTGTGCATTTATACTGGGGACCAGATCCTGCGCTTGTGGTGCATTGCTAAGGGCAATTCCCAGCCTAAAATGCATACAATGGGGGATGCCTGCAGCGGACTACAAGTGCCCCAATGGCATCCTACACCAGATAAACGGTGTGGATGTGTAACAATTAGAATACAATACAGGAATATAGATGCACTCCTGTGGTAGATGTATACAATGACATTGGCTATCCCTCAACACTGATGTTAAAATTGAGACATTAGCCAGTATATCCTTATATGAAGGACATACCTGAGCCCGCACACCAACACCAAGATTTCTATAGTCGCACGGTACCTAACACTAAACCTACCTGTGCCGTATGGGCAATACCAGGGGCCAGTGGGCAATTACAGCAGCATTAGGTCCGACTCACAGCCTGCTCCCAGTTACCTCCAGTGTGGCTGGGCACACATGGGGAAAAATTGGGGGAAAAAAACGCTATTATGTAACTTTTGGGGGCTTCCGATTCTACGCAGTGCACTTTTCGGTAAACATGACACCATATATTTATTCTGTAGGTCCATACGGTTACAATGATACCCACTTTTTTATATTTATTTTTTACTACTTAAAAAAAAATTATAACTACATGCACCAAAATTTGTATGTTTAAAATTGTCATCTTTTGACCCTTATAACTTTTTTATTTTTCCGTATTCAAGGCGGTATGAGGGCTAATTTTTTTGGGCCGTGAAATTTTTATCGGCACCATGATTTTTTGATGGGACTTTTTGATTGCTTTTTATAAATTTTTTTAGTGTATACAAAGTGACCAAAAATACCAAATTTTGGACTTCGAAATTTTTTTTACGTGTATGCCATTGACCATGCAGTTTAATTAACATATTTTTATAGTTCGGACATTTATGCACGCAGCGATACCACATATGTTTATTTTTATTTTAAAAAATGTTTTTAATGGGAAAAGGTAGGTGAGTCAAACTTTTATTCAGGAACTGTTTAAATCACATTTATTAACTTCTTTTTTTAGTTTTTTTTATACTTTTTTACATGCAATCCTTTGATTGCATACACTGAACAATGCTATGCCATTTATCAGTGTAAACTGTGCTTGATTGCTCCAGCTTGGAGCAATGAAACGCAGATCGGACAGCGAGGAGCAAGGTAAGGCACATCCCACTGTCCTCTTAGCTGTTTGGGACACCGCGGTTTCACCGTGGCGGTCCCGAACAACTCCATAGAGCTAACAGGCAGTATTTTCTCGAAGCTTAGACGCCACAATCAACTTTGATCGCGGCGTCTGAAGGGTTAATACCAGACATCATCCCAATCGGCGATGTCCGGTATTAGCCGCGAGTCCTGGTTGCCGATAGCATACTGGGACCCAGCAGATACGAAGAGCGCTCAGCTCCTGAGCTCGCTTCACACAACGGGAGCCAGCTACGGACGTAAATATACGTCCGTGGTCTTTAAGGGGTTAAGTTGTTTTTTGGGGATTTTTCATGCTATCTGATTAAAAGACTGTCTGGTGAACAGCTCATATGTAATTGCCCTGCAAGTGTGCATAACCTGTGCATGTATGTATGATGTGTACATGTAATGTTTGTATGATGTGTGTGTCGCGTGCGGGGTTGCAATGTAGGCCAGATGATGTAACCCTGGGGGCAGATGTTATTAACCCCTTCTGGTCATGACGCCAGGGCGTGGTTTAGCTTTAACCTCCCGAAGGTAATACCAATGGGCAAGGCATGGGGGCAATGAAAACACTGACGCTAAATTACGGACAATGATAGCTTTACTGTGGGTAGACAGGTGACATAGTCTATGCAGTATAGCCAATATCCCAAGGAGGTGACCAGTCACACAGGGGCACCTTGCAGGCCTGCTGGGATTTACAGTATGTAGAGACACTTTAGTGCAGGCCACAGTGACTATATATTGACTTGACAATTGACATGAAGATGACTTTGAGCTTACCTGAGCTGACTTTGTGGCTGCAGACTTTAGCCTTGAGGCCTCCAATGCTCTGGACACACACACTGAGACGACTGCACTGGACCTCAGCACGAGCAAGATTGTAGCTCCTCCCCTGGTTTTATAGGGGTGTCTAGCAAAGAGCCCATAGGTCACTTGAGGGGTCACCTGGTCACTAGTGCCTCCTGAGTAACAAGCACATGGTCACAGTAATCAAAGAAACATTACACTTTTTAACATATAACATATGTACATAGGGAATAACACTGCAAACGGCCCTGGGGACATAAAGGGACTCTGCCTGACAGGGCAGGAGAAGGGTACGGGGAAACACCATCCCATACTGGGCCATCACAAACTCCCCCTCTTTAATGAAGTCCCCCTCGACTTCCAGTCCTGGAAGGCGGAGGAACGGAATGACCACAGGGGCCACAGACAGTTCCTGGGGCATTTCAAACAACGCCCATATCCAGGTCTGATGTAGATGAACAGAGGAACACAAGAGTCCATGTTGCATTAAATGTACTTACATGCTCCAAACATTTGAGGGTTATCAGACCTAATAACTGCTTTAGGAATACGACTATAGGACAATATACACAACAATATACATTACTTTTTCGAATTGGGCTGCCGGAGGCTTTTTACCCAATGCCTTTACTACTGGGGTCCCTCGGTTGGACACACTTCCCCCCAGAACTCTACATTCATCACTAGACAACATTAGACATTAGTGTTGCCTTTTGTTACGTTATGCGCTCTGGCCGCACACGCTGGCCGTGAGCGCATGGTCCCGTTACCTGCTGCTGCAGGCGGGGCTGGGACTCGCATCACGGGATGGGCCCGCATGCGAGCCCCAGTCCCATCACTCACCTGGTGCTTCTCCTGCCCCAGCCTCTGCCTCACTGCTCCGGCATGCGTTTCCCCATCCCCTAGGGCGCGCGCTTGCCGGGGCTTTAAGATTTAAAGGGCAGTTGTTACGCCGAGCGCTCCGGGTCCCCGCTCCTCCCCGGAGCGCTCACGGCGTCTCTCTCCCTGCAGCGCCCCGGTCGGTCCCGCTGACCGGGAGCGCTGCACTGTCATGGCCGTCGGGGATGCGATTCGCACAGCGGGACGCGCCCGCTTGCGAATCGCGTCCCAAGTCACTTACCTGTCCCGGTCCCCGGCTGTCATGCTCTGGCGCGCGCGGCTCCGCTCTCTAGGGCGCGCGCGCGCCAGCTCTCTGAGATTTAAAGGGCCAGTGCACCAATGATGGTGCCTGGCCCAATCTTCCTGATTAGTTTCCACCTGTGCACTCCCTACTTATACCTCACTTCCCCTGCACTCCCTTGCCGGATCTTGTTGCCCTTGTGCCTAGTGAAAGCGTTCCCTTGTGTGTTCCTAGCCTGTGTTCCAGACCTCCTGCCGTTGCCCCTGACTACGATCCTTGCTGCCTGCCCTGACCTTCTGCTACGTCCGACCTTGCTCTTGCCTTATCCCTTGTACCATGCCTATCTCAGCAGTCAGAGAGGTTGAGCCGTTGCTAGTGGATACGACCTGGTTGCTACCGCCGCTGCAAGACCATCCCGCTTTGCGGCGGGCTCTGGTGAAAACCAGTAGCAGCTTAGAACCGGTCCACTAGCACGGTCCACGCCAAGAAAGACTAAATATTTGTTCCACCAACACGGTCCACGCCAAACCCTCTCTGACACAGAGGATCCACCTCCAGCCTGCCGATCCGTGACAGTAGATCCGGCCATGGATTCCGCTGAGGTGCCGCTGTCAAGTCTTGCCGACATTTCCACGGTGATTGCCCAGCAATCCTTAATGATCACCCAACGAAATCACCAGCTGGCATACTTGACCACCGTGAAACAGCAACTTCAATCACAGATACAGCAGCTGCTGCCGCAGATACAGCAACTTCAGTCACAGACACAGCAGCTGCAACTGCAACAACCATCTCCTCCGCCGGCTCCTGCAACTCCTCCGCAGCGACCGGCCGCTCCTAACCCCTGCTTGTCCCTGCCGGACAAATTTGATGGGGACTCTAGACTCTGCCGTGGTCTCCTGCCTGGGAAGGCCCTGCCATGTGCCACACCGCCCGGAGCACCTCTCTCACAGTATCCTTTGCAATCCACCCCTGTGCCTCCCGCCGAGGAGGCTATGCAAGTGGATCGGTCCCGCCTGACCCCTGAAGAGAGGACTCGCCGCAGGAAGAAAGAAGATTTACTTCTATACTGCACTGTGCGTTACCGCACAGAACCCCTGCTCTTGAGCATGGAACTTTTTGTTTTGCCCAAATGCTCCTCTGAAGTCCTCCTCGGTCTGCCATGGCTCCAACCCCCATCCTCTGCCCTTGTCTGGACCTCCGGGGAGATCGGGAGCTGGGGTGCTTCTTGCTACAGAAAGTGCCTCACGTCTGCTCCCAGTCCCGTCAGTCAAGCCTCTGTGTCTCCCCCTTTACCTGGCCTCCCCAAGGCCTGTCTGGACTATGCTGTGTCTCCTCCTCACGGCTCCCGTCCTGTTGACACTCTGCCCCGTGCCGGGCTTGACCCTCTTCCCTCCCTCCCCACCCCCACGCCTTCTTGTGTGCCCGCTGTTGATGTGGTTTCCCGGGGCTTCGCCACCATCTGGAAGAAGACTCTGAAATTCCTCATGCTGGCCTCATCCCGGGTGAAGAAGCTTGCCGGGAGAAAGAGAAGTGCTCCTCCTATTTTTGTGTGGCTCTCCGCCAAGTATTTCGGCTTCCGTGTCCCCAGTTTTTATCTCGGACCACGTTATCTTGGACCCTTTGTAGTCGAGTGCTCAGAGGAGAGATCTTGGGAACCTGAGGACAACATCCTGGACAAAAGTCTTATCCTCAGGTTCTCCGGCTCCAAGAAGAGGGGGAGACCCAAGGGGGGGGGGTACTGTTACGCCGAGCGCTCCGGGTCCCCGCTCCTCCCCGGAGCGCTCACGGCGTCTCTCTCCCTGCAGCGCCCCGGTCGGTCCCGCTGACCGGGAGCGCTGCACTGTCATGGCCGTCGGGGATGCGATTCGCACAGCGGGACGCGCCCGCTTGCGAATCGCGTCCCAAGTCACTTACCTGTCCCGGTCCCCGGCTGTCATGCTCTGGCGCGCGCGGCTCCGCTCTCTAGGGCGCGCGCGCGCCAGCTCTCTGAGATTTAAAGGGCCAGTGCACCAATGATGGTGCCTGGCCCAATCTTCCTGATTAGTTTCCACCTGTGCACTCCCTACTTATACCTCACTTCCCCTGCACTCCCTTGCCGGATCTTGTTGCCCTTGTGCCTAGTGAAAGCGTTCCCTTGTGTGTTCCTAGCCTGTGTTCCAGACCTCCTGCCGTTGCCCCTGACTACGATCCTTGCTGCCTGCCCTGACCTTCTGCTACGTCCGACCTTGCTCTTGCCTTATCCCTTGTACCATGCCTATCTCAGCAGTCAGAGAGGTTGAGCCGTTGCCGGTGGATACGACCTGGTTGCTACCGCCGCTGCAAGACCATCCCGCTTTGCGGCGGGCTCTGGTGAAAACCAGTAGCTACTTAGAACCGGTCCACCAACACGGTCCACGCCAAACCCTCTCTGACACAGAGGATCCACCTCCAGCCTGCCGATCCGTGACAATAGGCCTTGAGATGACTCCATGCGGGAGTAGAAAGACTAAATATTTGTTCCACCAACACGGTCCACGCCAAACCCTCTGACACAGAGGATCCACCTCCAGCCTGCCGATCCGTGACAGCAGTGCGCTCATTAATGTGATTCACCTGTGGCTCATTTATATATTCCTCCACCTTCCTCACTCCCCTGCCGGATTTTTGTTGCCTTGAGCCTGAGAGAAAGCATTCCTGTTACTGCCTTGCCGTGTATCTGATCCTTCGCTTTGTGACCCGACCTTGCTTCTTTGCCGCCTGCCTATTGACCTCCTGCTACATCCTGACAACGCAACCGTGCCCCCTGCCTTGACCTTTTGCGATCCTGACTACGAGCTGCCTTTTCCCTCCTGTGCCTCGCATCTCCTCAGCCACCTGTGTGGTCGAGCCGTGCCAGGGGTAGCGACCTGGGTGCCGCCTGCCCCAGTAAGTCACTCCCACTTTGCAGCGGGCTCTGGTAAAAACCAGCGGCACCTTAGACTCCGCTCCCTGGTACGGTCCGAGTCATCTGTCACACAGGTCCAGCAGATCCACATCCACCAGGGTTCCTGTCTTCTGAAACGTGAGTGTTACAGTAAGATCTGGCCATGGATCCCGCTGAGGTACTCCTGCATGAAGTCGCAGATCTTCCCTCCGTTGTGGTACGTCAGCCACAGCAGTTGTCCCGTCAGGCGCAGCAACTTTCTCAACTTTCAGCTATAATGCCACAGCATTTGGCCTTGCAACAGCAGCAGGTACCGCAACCTGGCCCACTCCCACCAACAGCTCCTGCAGTGTCTTCTGGCTCCCAGCTACGCCTGCCTTTACATTCCAAGTATGATGGGGATTCCAAGTCATGCAGAGGCTTTGTTACACAGTGCTCCATGCACTTGGAGCTCATGTCTGAACTGTTTCTGACAGAATGTATGAAGGTGGCCTTTGTCATTAGCCTACTGTTCGGCAAAGCCCAGGCCTGAGCTACACCCCTTTGGGACCGCGGTGATCCAGTAGCTTCCAACTTAACGGCTTTTCTGGCAGAATTTTGCTGTGTCTTTGAGGAACCCGCACATGCCTCTTCTTCTCTTCTGAGTCAGCTTTGCTGAACCTATGTCAAGGGAATTCTTCCGTTGGTGACTACGTGGTTCAATTCCGCACTCTAGCCTCAGAACTGGCATGGAATGATGAGGCCTTGTGTGCCACATTCAAAAAAGGACTAGCTAACAGGATTAAAGATGCCCTTGCTGCACGTGATCCTCCTTCTTCTCTGACTGAACTTATCGACCTGGCCACACGTATTGATGTGCGTTTTGCTGAGAGGCAGGAATAATTGGGCTTATAGATGGCACCTGCCCAAACACGGAGATATCCTCGCCTGGCACCCGTGTTTCAACATTCACCTCTACAGTTTCCAGCGCCTCTTGTCGAAGTGCATCGTACTCATGTTTGTCTGGTTCTTCAGCGACTACGGAAGAATCATTTCTTCGCCAAACTATAGAAATGCCTGTTTGAGAAATCTAGCCTTCTGTTTCTTGGCTACATTGTCTCTCACCAGGGCCTGCAGATGGATCCAGATAAATTGGATTGGCCTCGTCCTTTGGGCCTTAGTGCTATTCAATGCTTTCTGGGGTTTGCAAACTATTATCGTCAATTTATACCACATTTTTCATCCATGGTTGCTCCAATTGTGGCTCTCACTAAGAAGGCATTTAATCCTAAGTCTTGTCCTCAAGAGGCTGAAGAGGCCTTCTTCCGTTTAAAGTCTGCGTTTGCCTCTGCTCCGTGCCTACAAGACCTGAACCGGAGAGGCCCTTTGCTTTGGAGGTTGATGCCTCATCTATTGGAGCGGGTGCCGTTCTTACTCAGAAAAATGCCAAGGGCAAGACTGTAACTTGTGGGTTCTTCTCCAAGACCTTCTCTCCTGCTGAGAGGAATTACTCCATTGGAGATTGTGAACTCCTCGCTATCAAGCTAGCTTTGGAGGAATGGCGACATTTATTTGAAGGTTCTTCTCATCCGGTCAGCATCTACTCCAACTATAAAAATCTTCCATACCTTCAGTCTGCTCAGTGTTTGAGCCACCGCCAGGCAAGGTGGTCACTATTCTTTACTATGCTCAACTTCTTCATTCACTTCCGTCCAGCAGACAAGAACATCAGGGCTGATGCTCTCTCCAGGTCTTCTGACGTCATTGGTTTGGACTCCACGCCTAGGCATATTATTCCTCCTGACCATTTGATTCCTGCAGCTCCTGCCGAGATTCAGCATGTTCCTCAGGGAAAATCCTTTGTGTCTGCCAGATTGAGATGCAAGGTCCTGAAATGGGGTCATTCTTCCTTGACAGCAGGACATCCTGGAATACGCAAGACTCAAATTCTTATCTCCTGGCATTACTGGTAGACCCATCTTGAACTTGATGTTTCTGATTTTGTTCGTTCCTGTGAAACTTGTGCCCGCGACAAAACTCCTTGACAGAGACCTGCAGGACTCTTACAGCCTTAACCCATTCCAGAGACTCCCTGGTCCCATATCGCCATGGATTTCATCACCGATTTGCCACCATCTCATAATAACACTGTCATCTGGGCTGTTGTAGATCGGTTTCCAAGAGGGCTCATTTTATTCCTCTACCAGGTCTTCCTTCTGCCCCGCAGCTAGCGAAGTACTTCCTGTTGCATGTCTTTCGTTTACATGGTCTACCTCAGTATATCGTTTTGGACCGAGGTGTGCAGTTTGTCTTTAAGTTCTGGCGATCCTTTTGTAACAGTCTGGACATCAATCTGGACTTCTCCTTGGCCTACCACCATCAGTCCAACGGACAGTTGGAGAGGGTTAATCAAATCCTAGAGACTTTTCTTCGGTATTTTGCTTCATCTCGCAAAGACGATTGGGTTGACCTTCTTCCCAGGGCTGAATTCTCATATAATCATAAGGATTCCGAGTCCACAAGGTCGTCTCCCTTTTTTGTTGTCTGCGGACTCCATCCCCATCCTCCTCTTCCTCTCCCAGTCTCCTCTGGTGTGCCTGTGTTATGCCGAGCGCTCCGGGTCCCTGCTCCTCCCCGGAGCGCTCGCGGCGTTCTCCCTTCTGCAGCGCCCCGGTCAGACCCGCTGACCGGGAGCGCTGCACTGACATTCGCGATGGGGATGCGATTCGCATAGCGGGACGCGCCCGCTCGCGAATCGCATCCCAAGCCACTTACCCGTCCCGGTCACCGGCTGTCATGTTCTGGCGCGCACGGCTCGGCTCTCTAGGGCGTGCGCGCGCCAGCGCTCTAAGATTTAAAAGGCCAGTGCACCAGTGATTGGTGCCTGGCCCAATCAGTCTAATTAGCTTCCACCTGCTCCCTGTGTATATTACCTCACTTCCCCTGCACTTCCTGGCCGGATCTTGTTGCCTTGTGCCAGAGAAAGCGTTAGTGTTGTCCAAAGCCTGTGTTCCAGATCTTCTGCTATCCACATTGACTACGAACCTTGCCGCCTGCCCCGACCTTCTGCTACGTCTGACCTTGCCTCTGTCTAGTCCTTCTGTCCCACGTCTTCTCAGCAGTCAGCGAGGTTGAGCCGTTGCCGGTGGATACGACCTGGTTGCTACCACCGCAGCAAGACCATCCCGCTTTGCGGCGGGCTCTGGTGAAAACCAGTAGCAACCCTAGAACCAGTCCACCGACACGGTCCACGCCAATCCCTCGCTGACACAGTGGATCCACATCCAGCTAGCCGAATCATAACAGTAGATCCGGCCATGGATCCCGCTGAGGTGCCGCAGCCAAGTCTCGCTGACCTATCCATGGTGGTCGCCCAGCAATTGCAGCAAATTGCCCAACAAGGACAGCAGCTGTCGCAGTTGACCGCCACGTTACAGCAACTTCTGCCACTGCTACAGCAGCAACCATCTCCTCCGCCAGCTCCTGCACCTCCTCCGCAGCGAGTGGCCGCTCCTAGCCTCCGCTTGTCCCTGCCGGACAAATTTGATGGAGACTCTAGACTCTGCTGTGGCTTCTTGTCTCAATGTTCCCTACATATGGAGATGTTGTCGGACCAATTTCCTACAGAATGGTCTAAGGTGGCGTTCGTAGTGAGTCTTCTGTCTGGAAAGGCCTTGTCTTGGGCCACACCGCTCTGGGACCGCAATGGTCCTGCCACAGCCACAGTCCAGTCCTTCTTCGCTGAAGTCCGTAGTGTCTTCGAGGAACCAGCCTGAGCTTCTTCTGCCGAGACTGCCCTGCTGAACCTGGTCCAGGGTAATTCTTCAGTAGGAGAGTACGCCATCCAATTTCGTACTCTCGCCTCCGAAATATCTTGGAATAACGATGCTCTCTGCGCGACCTTTAAAAAAGGCCTATCCAGTAACATCAAGGATGTGCTGGCCGCACGAGAGATTCCTGCCAACCTGCAAGAACTTATCCATTTGGCCACCCGCATTAACATGCGTTTTTCTGAAAGAAACCAGGAGCTCCGCCAGGAAAAAGACCTTGATCTCTGGGCACCTCTCTCACAGTATCCTTTGCAATCTACCCCTGTGCCTCCCGCCGAGGAGGCTATGCAAGTGGATCGGTCTCGCCTGACCCATGAAGAGAGGACTCGCTGTAGGGATAAAAATTTATGTCTGTACTGCGCCAGTACAGAACATTTCTTGGTGGATTACCCTATTCGTCCTCCACGTCTGGGAAATGCACGCATGCACCCAGCTCACGTGGGTGTGGCGTCTCTTGGTACAAAGTCTGCTTCTCCACGTCTCACTGTGCCCGTGCGGATTTCTCCTTCTGCCAACTCCTCCTTCTCAGCCGTGGCCTGCTTGGACTCTGGTGCTTCTGGAAATTTTATTCTGGCCTCTGTGGTGAATAGGTTCTGCATCCCGGTGACCCGTCTCGTCAAGCCGCTCTAAGTTTCTTCGGTCAACGGAGTGAAGTTGGACTGCACTGTGCGTTACCGCACAGAGCCCTTGCTTATGAGCATTGGACTGCATCACGAGAAAATTGAATTTTTCGTCCTTCCCAACTGCACCTCTGAAGTCCTCCTCGGTCTGCCATGGCTCCAGCATCATTCTCCCACCCTTGACTGGACCACCGGGGAGATCAAGAATTGGGGCCCTGCTTGCCGCAAGAAATGCCTCACGTCTGCTCCCAGTCCCGTCTGTCGGGCCTCAGTGTCTCCTCCTGTGCCTGGTCTCCCCAAGGCCTATCAGGACTGTGCAGTGCCTCCTCATAGCCCCCGTCCTGGTGACTCTCTGCCCCGTGACAAGCTTCACCCTCTGCCCCCCCTCCCCATTCCCACTTCTTCCTGATTACCGACCGCTGATGTAGCTACCCAGGACTGTTTTTTGTTCCGGAAGGAAACTCAAGAGACGCCCCCTATGTTCTCTTCTCAGTTAAAGGGACAAGGAGACAAAGAGAGGGGGAGACCTAAGGGGGGGGGTACTGTTACGCCGGTCCCTGCTCCTCCCCGGAGCGCTCGTGGCGTTCTCCCTTCTGCAGCACCCCGGTCAGACCCGCTGACCGGGAGCGCTGCACTGACATTCGCGATGGGGATGCGATTCGCATAGCGGGATGCGCCCGCTCGCGAATCGCATTCCAAGCCACTTACCCGTCCCGCTCCCCGGCTGTCATGTTCTGGCGCGCGCGGCTCGGCTCTCCAGGGCGCACGCGCGCCAGCGCTCTAAGATTTAAAAGGCCAGTGCACCAGTGATTGGTGCCTGGCCCAATCAGTCTAATTAGCTTCCACCTGCTCCCTGTGTATATTACCTCACTTCCCCTGCACTTCCTGGCCGGATCTTGTTGCATTGTGCCAGAGTAAGCGTTAGTGTTGTCCAAAGCCTGTGTTCCAGATCTTCTGCTATCCACATTGACTACGAACCTTGCCGCCTGCCCCGACCTTCTGCTACGTCTGACCTTGCCTCTGTCTAGTCCTTCTGTCCCACGTCTTCTCAGCAGTCAGCGAGGTTGAGCCGTTGCCGGTGGATACAACCTGGTTGCTACCATCCCGCTTTGCGGCGGGCTCTGGTGAAAACCAGTAGCAACCCTAGAACCGGTCCACCGACACGGTCCACGCCAATCCCTCGCTGACACAGTGGATCCACATCCAGCTAGCCGAATCATAACAGCCTGCTGTTGATGAGCTGGTCTGTGACTTCTCTAACATCTGGCAACAGACCCGGCAGTCGTTACCTCAGGCTTCTTCATGCATGAAGGGACAAGCGGATAAAAGTAGAAGACCTCCTCCGTCCTTATCTCCTGCTGACATGGTGTGGCTTTCATCCAAGTTCATCCGCTTCAAGATCCCCTGTTACAAGCTCGGTCCTCGCTACCTTGGTCCCTTCCAGATTCTACAAAAAATCAACCCTGTCTCCTACAAACTCAGTCTACCTGCCACGTTACATATTCCTAATTCCTTCCACGTCTCTCTCCTCAAGCCTCTTGTCATAAACCGGTTTTCTCAGAAGAATCTTGTCCCCACACCTGTCTCTGGCACTTCTGACATATTCAAGGTTAAAGAGATTCTTGCTACAAAGACTATGAGAGGTGAACAATTTTTTGGGTCGACTGGAAGGGTTACAGTCCTGAGGAGAGATCTTGGGAGCCTGAGGAGAATATCCTGGACCGTGACCTTCTCAGAAGTTTTCTGAGTTGTAAAAGGAGGAAAAGACCAAAGGGGGGTACTGTTCCGTTATGCGCTCCGGCCACACACGCTGGCCGTGAGTGCATGGTCCCGTGGCTGCAGTGAAAAAGCACCAAATTATATCTTAAAATAGATCTGGCGGTCCTCCACCAGGTGAGATACCACCTGTTCCAGCCCCTGTCTCTCAGCGCCTCCCTGACTCAGGAAGTGCCTGTGTTACATAGCGAGGCACAGCTCTCGCTCACTGCCTGTCAATCAGACAGTCAGGAGAGAGCGCTGTGCCTGCCATGCTCCTTTACATGGCCATATCACTAGGCTCCATCCCCTGTGAAGGAGAGCTTGCCAGCCACGCGTGATAGCCAATGCTCAGTGCAGCACTGAATACAGATAGAAGCCTGCAAAGAGAGCGGAAATGGTCCCCTAGCAGGCTTCAGTGATGTCACACCTGCTTGGGAAAGCACACTTTCTCCAGCCCGGGGCTTGCACTATGTGAGCAAGATAACAGGTAAGAAACAGAGCTGTTTAAAGCTCAGAAAACATTTTTAAGGGCGGGAGGGGTGTTAGGAGTAGTAAGGGTCTATCATCTGAGCTAGTTTAGAAAAGATTGTTTCGTGACATATACTCTTTAAGCACTTTTGGATACATAACCCAGAAATACTTTTAACATGTAGTAAAAGCCTTGCTTGTAGCGTGGAGATTGTTTTATCAATAAAAGTTAGATCAACTTTATCTGTCTGCCAATGAGAGGTCATATGGATGTGATTATGGGTGTCCACTTTTGGATGGCCATGTAGTGTATGTTCTGGAACATTTGTATATCTACAATTGCAGACACTGAATGGTAACAATATGTTATATATAACCTACAAACACATCTAGTTACTGATTGTCTTATTACTGGCTTATTGGCTTATTACTTTTTATAATGTGAGCAGCTCAGCTCCATTGTTCTTTATTTCCTAACAAAGCAAATTGATGCAAATACCCATGACCCAGCACAATGAATATCTTCTTTATCAGGAGAGGTGACAAAAAAGATAATATACAAATGTTTGTTATAGTTTAATATACCCTGCACTGTTGCATTTTGTTACATTTTCTCTTAAAAAGGTCATTTCCATTGAAGCATTTCTTAACGTCATCTAGTCATAATAAAAAATAATTGAATACGTATATTGTATCATGTAACATCCAATTCCAACTCAATCTATACAAAACATCTGTAATACTACTGAATGTGACTCAGCATCTAACAGCAAAAATATTGGTGCTCAAGATTCAATGGACATAGATGTAACACCTTACCTACCCTCCACCTGTTTTACCTGCCCTGACGTTCTGCCATCTTGCCACATCCTGCCAGTCTCCTTCTGTGCCACGTAACCTCCCAGCTACCTGTGTGGATGAGTCGTGCCATGGTAGCGACCTGGGTGCCGCCTGCCGCAGCACCACCATCCGGCTTTGCGGCGGGCTCTGATGAAAACCAGCCGGCACCTTAGACTTTGCTCTCTGGCACGGCCCACGTCTTCATCCACACAGGCCCAGAGGATTTACCACCTACCGTGACCCATTACAGGAGACATACCAAACCAAATTAAAAAAAAATATTTATATAATAATAAAATATTACAATAGTTAACATGGTTAATTAGTGAAATATTCTATAATTGCTAGTGATCTAGATCTGCCTAGATCTGCCTCATGTGATGAAACTTTGAACAGGACAGTGTTGTAGCAGGCCTTAAAGGGGTACTCCAGTTGAAAAAAAAAATTCAAATCAACTGGTGCCAGAAAGTTAAACAGATTTGTAAATTACTTCAATTAAAAACCTTAATCCTTCCTGTACTTATCAGCTGCTGAATACTACAAAGGAAGTTGTGAAGTTCTCTCTTGTCTGACCCCAGTACTCTCTGCTGCCACCTCTGTCTGTGTCAGAAGCAGGATGGGTTTGCTAGGGGGATTTGCTCCTACTCTGGACAGTTCCTGACATGGACAGAGGTGTCAGCAGAGAGCACTGTGGTCAGACTGGAAATAACTACACAACTTCCTCTGTGGTATACAGCAGCTGATAAGTACTTGAAGGATTAAGATTTTTAAATAGAAGTAATTGACAAAAATCAGTTTAACTTTCTCGAACCAGTTGATTTGGAAAACATTTACTAGTTAACTCACAGTTTTTAAACCTACAACTCTGGAAAGCCTGACAGCTCAGAGCATGTGTAAAAAAAAAAAAAAATAAAAAAAAATTACGTAGGGAAAAGCCCAAAATTAATAAATAGTGTGGAAAAATAGCTGTGAGGAAGAAAAAAACCAAAAAGAAAACTACACTCCACTCTTAGTAAATGAGGCCCATTGTGTAAAGATGTAACATTACTGATATTTCTTGGTAATACAGTGATCCCTCAATTTACATTGGCCTCAACATACAATGGTCTTTTCTGGACCATTGTAACTTGAAACCAGACTTAACATACAATGCTATGGTATCTGCGAAACGTGTCAAGGGCTGGAAGAACCGACCAATCAGAATGGGCATTCACTGGTAAAAACCCCTTTATTACTGAAGTGTATGTACTGACTGGTGTCTGGTAGCGCCCCCTACAGTACAGGGAGGTATTACATGTTCTGTACTCTTTACCTGTGCCAGGGTTAGCTGCTCCTTTGGACATCAGGTGAGGGCGGCTCCATTTGACTTTTTTTTTTTTAGGACATTGCGAGTCCTGAAGAAGCTTCTTTCTTCTTCATAGACCAGTGTTTCCCAAAGAGGGTGCCTCCAGCTGTTGCAAAACTACAACTCCCAGCATGCCCGGACAGCCGAAGGCTGTCCGGGCATGCTGGGAGTTGTAGTTTTGCAACAGCTGGAGGCACCCTCTTTGGGAAACACTGACATAGACAGTGATTTACAGCTCCCAGCAGATCTTTATTACTTTTATATGTAAGAACTTTCTTTATCTCTATTAGTTATCTATTTATTTATCTATAATCCTCACTTTTTCCTATTTTTGGATGACATTTTGGTGGCTTCAGAACCAATTACCAGGTTTCCATAGAGTTATGGTCTCAACATACAATGGTTTCAACATACAATGGTCTTCCTGGAACCAATTACTATTATAACTTGAGGGACCACTGTAGTATGTATATATATATATATATATATATATAATGTTATAATTGGCATGAGCCTCAAATCATAACCTATAAGTCACTGTATAGATTACTATATAAATATATTAAGTGTAACGTGGGCAGAGGGAGGAAAGGGGTTAATCTGATAGAAACCAAAATAGAGACCATTAAAGGAGTCATCCGTGATATGCAGGTATTTACAGTCCAGCAGGGAGCTGTAATGATAGGGAGGATGCTCCGGGAGCAATTGTTTATACACAACTGTCTACAAGGTTTGTTAAACCTGAATATTGAGAGCGAAAATACCAAAGACATCTACAGCTGCTTTTTCAATTTGATACTTTATCTTCATAACTTCACTTTTGTTAATAAATGATAAAGCCAGAGGTAAGTTGAAAAATCCAAAACACCTGTGTGTACCTATGTGAACCGGTCTTTATGGACTAGACAAGGAGATTATCAATACTAGACGAGGTGTTCTGTCCTTACATCCTGTAATCTGCCATTGTAGGTCTTCCTTCCATCCATTTGCGGCAAGTCACCGGAAA
This sequence comes from Hyla sarda, assembly GCF_029499605.1. Lineage (NCBI taxonomy): Eukaryota > Metazoa > Chordata > Amphibia > Anura > Hylidae > Hyla > Hyla sarda. Next base: position 35,493,901 of record NC_079197.1, on the reverse strand, counting down.
AATGGATGTACGTTTAACCCCTTAAGGACCGGAGGTTTTTCCGTTTTTGCATTTTCGTTTTTTGCTCCTTGCCTTTAAAAAATCATAACTCTTTCAAATCTACACCTAAAAATCCATATGATGGCTTATTTTTTGCGCCACCAATTCTACTTTGTAATGACGTCAGTCATTTTGCCCAAAAATCTATGGTGAAGCGGGAAAAAAAATCATTGTGCGACAAAATTGAAAAAAAAAACGCTGTTTTGTAACTTTTGGGGGCTTCCGTTTCTACGTAGTACATTTTTCGGTAAAAATGACACCTGATATGTATTCTGTAGGTCCATACGATTAAAATGATACCCTACTTATATAGGTTTGATTTTGTCGGACTTCTGGAAAAAATCATAACTACATGCAGGAAAATTAATACGTTTAAAATTGTCATCTTCTGACCCCTATAACTTTTTTATTTTTCCGTGTATGGGGCGGTATGAGGGCTCATTTTTTGCGCCGTGATCTGAAGTTTTTAACGGTACCATTTTTGCATTGATAGGACTTATTGATCACTTTTTATTCATTTTTAAATGATATAAAAAGTGACCAAAAATGCACTATTTTGGACTTTGGAATTTTTTTGCGCGCACGCCATTGACCGAGCGGTTTAATTAATGATATATTTTTATAATTCGGACATTTCCGCACGCGGTGATACCACATATGTTTATTTTTATTTTTATTTACACTGTGTTTTTTTTTTTATTGGAAAAGGGGGGTGATTCAAACTTTTAATAGGGGAGGAGTTAAATGATCTTTATTCACTTTTTTTTTTCACTTTTTTTTTGCAGTGTTATAGGTCCCATAGGGACCTATAACACTGCACACACTGATCTTCTATGTTGATCACTGGTTTCTCATAAGAAACCAGTGATCAACGATTCTGCCGGATGACTGCTCATGCCTGGATCTCAGGCACTGAGCAGTCATTCGGCGATCGGACAGCGAGGAGGCAGGTAGGGGCCCTCCCGCTGTCCTGTCAGCTGTTCGGGATGCCGCGATTTCACCGCGGCTATCCCGAACAGCCCACTGAGCTAGCCGGGATGCTTTCGGTTTCACTTTAGACGCGGCGTTCAACTTTGAACGCCGCGTCTAAAGGGTTAATAGCGCGCGGCACAGCGATCAATGCCGCGCACTATTAGCCACGGGTCCCGGCCGTTGTTAGAGGCCGGGCCCGACCCGCTATGACGCGGGGCCACGCCGTGGCCCCGCGTTATAGATCGGGAGTGGACACATGACGTTCCAGTACGTCATGTGTCCTTAAGGGGTTAAGTCCATTTGCAGAAAGGGGTTAATCAAGGCTTCACTTTCACCTTAGCAGCAACATTTTCAATGCTTGGTGTGCTGCTGCTATTTCTTTTTTTTTCTGCTCTCATAGTACTTTATAAAGCCAGTGCATCACTAACAGTTTGTCCCCTCAACATGCGGACCCCAAACCACTATATAATATGCTCCCTGCCTCCTTACTTCTTGTAGCTGCATTACTGGGTCACACAGACCTATGGATGCAGCTCTGCAGGACGGACGGAGCTACAAGCCACTAAGACTTTACTCAAGTGCTTTTGACTGACAACTGGAGGCAGAATGAGCTACTGATTCTAAGGATGGGCAGCGCATCATGTACAGTGGGGATCAAAAGTTTGGGCACCCCAGGTAAAAATGTGTATTAATGTGCATAAAGAAGCCAAGGAAAGATGGAAAAATCTCCAAAAGGCATCAAATTACAGATTAGACATTCTTATATGTATATAAGTTAGATTTTTTTTCCCCATCATTTACACTTTCAAAATAACAGAAAACAAAAAAATTGTGTCTGCAAAAGTTTTGGCACCCTGCAGAGTTAATATCTTGTACTGCCCCCTTTGGCATGTATCACAGCTTGTAAACGCTTTTTGTAGCCAGCCAAGAGTCTTTCAATTCTTGTTTGAGGTATCTTTGCCCATTCTTCCTTACAAAAGTCTTCCAGTTCTTTGAGATTTCTGGGCTGTCTGTCACGCACTGCTCTTTTAAGGTCTATCCATAGATTTTCAATTATGTTGACGTCAAGAGATTGTGAAGGCCATGGCAAAACCTTCAGTTTACGCCTCTTGATGTAATCCCCCGTGGATTTCGAGGTTTGTTTAGGATCATTAGCCATTTGTAGAAGCCATCCTCTCTTTAACTTCAGCTTTTTCACAGATGTCATAAGTTAGCATCCAAAATTTGCTGAAATTTTATTGTTCCCTGTGCCACTGGCTGCAATACAATCCCAAAGCATGATTGATCCACCCCCATGCTTAACAGTTGGACAGAGGTTCTTTTCATTAAATTCTGTTCCCCTTCTCACGTACCTTTGCTCATGCCGGCCAAAAAGTTCAATTTTGACCTCATCGGTCCACAGAACTTGTTTCCAAAATGCATCAGGCTTGTCTATATGTTAATTTGCAAAGTTCAAATGCTGATTTTTGTGGTGAGGTCGTAGAAGAGGTTTTCTTCTGATGACTCTTCCATGAAGACCATATTTGTACAAGTATCTCTTTATAGTGGAATAGTGTACCACAACTCCAGTGTCTGCCTTATCTTTCTGGAGGGATTGTGCAGTCAAACATGGGTTTTGAATTGTTTTTCTCACAATCCTGCAAGCTGTTCTGTCTGATATTTTTCTTGGTCTTCCAGATCTTGCTTTAACTTCCACTGTTCCTGATGACTGCCATTTCTTAATTACATTCCGAACAGAGGATATTGACATCTGAAAATGTTTTGCTATCTTCTTATAGTCAACTATTTTCAGTTTCAGATTTCTAGACAACTGCTTAGAAGAACCCATGGTGCTGATTGTTGGGGCATGGTCAGATGAATCTGGGCATTTAAAACCTTTGAGATTAACATCACCTGGTCTTCCCAGATGATGATTGAGAACAATCCATGACACTGGCAGGTCTCAGCTTTGCAAAGGGGGCAGTGCATGCTATAAATTCTGCAGTGTGATCAAACTTTTGCAGATGCCATTTTTTTGTTTTCTGTTATTTTGAAAGTGTAAATGATGGAAATAAAATCTAACTTTTGTTGACATATTATAAGAATGTCAAATCTGTAATTTGATTCCTTTTGGAGATTTTTCCATCTTTCCTTGGCTTCTTTATGCACATTAATACAAATTTTTACCTGGGGTGCCCAAACTTTTGATCCCCACTGTAAGTGTGGTGTCCCAGTACAGGATATGGTTCCGTATGGTCCTTCTGTCCCGTCAGGTTAAGTCCCTGTCTGTCCCTGGGGCTCTCCTGCAGTATCTCCCTCTGTGTATATAGGTTTTCCATAAAGGGTTTTCCCATAATGAGTAAGGGACCTTTATTGTTAGTCACATGATTATGTTTAAGTCACATGTTTAAGTCATATGATTGTTACCCAGAGAACCCAATGACCAGGTGACCTCTCTAGTGACCTATGGGTGCCTTACACAGCCCCCTATATAAGATGGGGAGGAGCTGCAATCACTCTCTTAGCTCATTGCTACTTCTTCTGAGGTCCAGTCCAGTGTTGCAGTATCAGTGTCCAGAGCCTAAAGTCTGCAGCCACCTATCAATTGCAAGTAAGTTAAAGTCAACTAATTATCATTCAACAAGGCAGTCAAGTCAAGCCTACTGTCTATTCAACGTGGCCTGCAATATAGTCTGTCAAGTCACTGCAAGTCCCACAAAGCTGCGAGGTCCCCCTGGGTCACTGGCCACCTCTCCGGGATATTGGCTGAACTGCATAGACTGTACCACCTGCCTAACCTCAGTAAAAGCTACCGTTACCCTTAACCTGGCCTTGGACTCTTTATTGCCCCTGCCTGACCTAGGATTAGCGGTACTACCGTCGGGTGGTTATATAGGAAAACCATGCACTGGCGTCATGAACAGGGGTTAATACCATCTACCCCTTCTGCACTAACATCTACCTCACTACACCCGTGGCTCACCACGTAAGTGTAAGATATACTTACCGTCCCTTGCTCTTGCTCCGCCCCGCCCAACACCCATCTGCCTGCCCCTTGCCTTTTACCTGGAGCAAAGGCAAGGGGCCTGAGGCCTGAGAGTGGAAATGAGGAAGGGAAAGTCACACAATGTACAAGAATAGGAAAGCCATGCCCCCTCCATTAGTGTATACTGCTCTGCTGCATTTGGATCCTGAATGGGGAGGTTGGCACTGAACAGATGGGGACATGCTGAGGGGAACACTGGATGAGCACACTGAATAAGGACATGCTGAGGGGGAAACTGGATAGGGACATGCTGAGGCAGACACTGGATGGGGACATGCTGAGGGGGACACTGGATGGTGACATGCTGGGGGGGACACTGGATGAGCACACTGAATGAGGACATGCTGAGGGGGAAACTGAATAGGGACATGCTAAGGGGGGCACTGGATAGGGACATGCTGAGGCGGACACTGGATGGGGACATGCTGAGGGGGACACTGGATTAGTGTTGAGCGGCATAGGCCATATTCGAATTCGCGAATATTCGCGAATATGTGGACGAATATTCGTCATATTCGCGAATATTCGCATATTCGTAATATTCTCGTTTTATTTTCGCATATGCGAATTTTCACGTGTGCGAAAATTAACATATGCGAAAATTTCCACATACAAAAATTAACATAAGCGAAAATTCGCATATGCGAACATTAGCATATGCAAACACCGGTCTCACACAGTAGTATTAGAGCCTTCTTTACACCACACAAGCTGGAAGCAGAGAGGGATGATCACTGTGATGTGTACTGTGAAAAAAAAAAAATGAAAAAAAAAAAAAACACGAATATTCGTAATTACGAATATATAGCGCTATATTCGCGAATATTCGTGAATTCGCGAATATGCGATATTCGCGAATAAAATTCGAATTGCGAATATTCGCGAGCAACACTACACTGGATGAGCACACTGAATCAGGACATGCTAAGGGGGACACTGGATGGGGACATGCTGGGGGGGAGACTGGATGGGGACTAGGAGATAAGATAATGGGAATAAGGGAACTAAATGTTTCCCCTGTCCACAGCTTGTGATTGGCTGATAGGGTGGGGGCCATTCCGTGGATGGGTAGTATGAGTAGCCAGGCCCTGTGAATGAGATGGCAGGAACAGACACTTATCCCCTATCCTGGGGATAGGGTATAAAGTTTGTTCCGTGGACTGCCCCTTTAATACAACCATACAATGGATATGCGTTATGACTTATTTTTCTTCTGTGCTAGCGGCTCCATCTTCACAGATTGCGTTATATTTCTTTTCATCATAATGACGAATACTGTAATAGAACCCTAGTAGATTCCATAGACTCATCGCCAATGGGGTTCACTGTGCAATGGATGCATGCTGCTCAAGTTTTCTGCTCATAAAATGTGTAATATCCATTTGCTGTGTTTTTCTGTTTTAGGTCCTGTTCAGACTTTGTCTGAACAGTTTCTGTGCTAATTCTTCCTTGGATTGGAAGAGTTAAAGGGGCACTCCACCCTTCGACATCTTATCCCCTATCCAAAGGATAGGAGATAAGATGTCAGATCGCCGGGGACCCGCTGCTGAGATCGCTCTGTGCGTAATGACGGGCGATACAGGGGACGGAGCAGCGTGACTTCATGGCTCCGCCCCTCATGACATCACGGCCCGCCCCCTTAATGCAAGTCTTTGGCGGGGGCGCGACGACCGCCACGCCCCCTCACATAGACTTGTATTGAGGGGGTGGGCCGTGACATCATGAGGGGCGGAGCCATGGCTTAACGATGCTCCGGCCCCTGTATTGCCCGTCATTACGTGCAGAGCGAACTCGTTGCCCCAGCGGCGATCCCGGGGGTCCCCAGCAGCGGGACCCTGGCGATCTGACATCTTATCCCCTATCTTTTGGGCCCCTTTAATGCTCTCAGCCTATTGCAGCTCGGGTGTGGTTTTAAAACCTGAGCGCTGCTGGAACTCTGGGCTGGTCCTTGGGTTCTACTCTGACCATGTCTGATTTATCTTGCACCCTGCTTTTGTCTGTATTAGTTTTAACCATGGTTACATGTCCTGTTTATGATATAGATTTTAGCCTGCTTAGTTTTAGTATTTTTTAGTTTTAGTATTGTGTATGTTCGTCCTGCATTTACAGTGATATATATATATCTTAGTCCGTGTTCACACTGTGCATTTTGTCAGTTTTGTTTTGAACTTGTTAGTTCCTGCTACTCCTAGAATAGAATTCCTGAGACTAGAGCTATTCATCTATCTAGGAGTGAGTGTATCTTGTATGTAGCCGTGTTTGCTTGTATTTAGTATTGTTTCCTTCTAGGTCAGTACCCTGATCACTCGGTGGAGAGTGCCCGTTGGCTAGGAGTCTATTTGGCTTTGGAATTGATGTCCCTCCATGCTTTGAGTGAGGTGTCTAGTTTGTTTTGAGTCCAGTGTGAACAGTGTTCTATATTTCCTGACCTGTTTAGTGTTCTGACATCAGATTCATCTGTTCATCCCCTGCATCTCTTACTATTGTCTTCTGTATACTTATTCCATATCTAGTCTTGTTCATATTATCATATCTGCTGTTTATCTTGATTCTGGTTTCTGAACTGTATGCTAGTATGCTATATCCTGCTTTTTTTGCATTTATATCCTGCCTGGTTTATCTGTTTGTTGGTTTTTGTATCCCTGATACATTTCAGACCTGTCACCGACTATGTAGAGTATTGTTTGTTTTTGTGCGGCGTCCATTGCTGCTGTGGAACCATGTCTGTAGGGAGGCACGGCCCGGGGACTGGTTTAAGGGGCATTGGGGCTGCTCTGCCAGTGTGTCGTTCCCCCTGTGGGCACTTGTGTTGCGGCGGTGGTGGTCGCCACCCAGTGCTATGCCATTTTATGCTAGGGACGTTAGGGACCCACTCTAAACAGATGGCCTTGATGTGGCGAGTGGGCTTGTATTTTTTTTTAATCAAAATGTATGCTAACAACCTGTTAGTTTTTGAATTTATGCTGAGAAGCAATTAGATCAAAATACAATTTGTGGATGTGCGACCATGTTTGTTTTCTCTACTTGAATTCACATTGTGTCTTCTATCCCCTTCTTTTTTTGTTGTTTTTACTTGGTCTGCACTCTGCCCCACCCCCTCAGCCCAACCCTATATAAATGAGCAGGAAGCTGCTCAGGGCCCTTTCTTTTCTGGTAGCCTCCCAGTCTGACTGGGAGCACATGTTACTGTAAGTGAGCTTCTACACCTTGTTCACACTTGGTTAGTGCTGTGCGGTGTCCATTACTGCCGTGGCAGAGTATCTGTGGGGAGTCGCGGCCCTGGGACAGGTTTGAGTTGCATTGGAGCTGCTTTGCCAGTGGGTCCTTCCCCCTGTGGGCACTGGTGTTGCGGCGGTGGTGGTCGCCGCCCATTGCTATGCCATTTTATGCTAGAGACATTAGGGACCACTCTAAATAGGATGGCCTTGACGTGGCAAGTGGGCTTGTATCTTTTTAGTAAAATGTATACTAACAACCTGTTAGTTTTTGAATTTATGCTGAGAAGCAATTAGATCAAAATACAATTTGTGGATGTGCGACCATGTCTGTTTTCTCTACTTGAATTTGTTTGTTTCTGTTGACCTTGACCCCATTGCACTTTAGCACAGGAAGGGACCGACGCCCAGTTGTCGATCCATCATTTAGGGGGGATGGGCAAGTAGACAGGGAGAGTGTTTCTAGGGACAGCTTAGGGTGTCAATCTCTCCCTGCCCCCCCCCCCCCCCTCATGACATAATGAAACACTCAGGGACATATTTCAAGCGCAACTGTCATGAGTTTTTAGCCCCCAGACTACTACAATGTTGTTACAGATGTCCATAACATGAGTGTAACCATACCTTTATCGCTTTTCCTCCTTCTTTTATAAAATATATTTATCCAGCGGTCAGGCACAGTCGGATAGGCGTGACTTACTGCACCGGCCTCTGTCAATGCAGGGTAGTGGACGCACATGTCAGGAGGGGTGCATGCGCTGTGTCTTACTACACAGCGATCCCAGCGCTGAAAGGGGAGGATACGCATGGCGAACCCCAAGCCACGCCTATCTGACTGTGCCTGACTGGATAAATGTATTTTATAAGTTATAAAAGAAGGAGGAAAAGCGATAAATCATGTTAATGACATCTGTAACAACATTGTAATAGTCTGGGGGGCTAAAAACTCATGACAGTTGCACTTTCAGTGTCATATTATAAAGCGGGAAGTGTTCTCAGTACACATTGAGGACCTACCTTCTATTCTGTAACCGGCCAAAACTGCATGAAGGAAAAACTTGCGCTCTGAACTGACGTTAGCAGAAAATGAACAGTAGTGAGTGACAGGTCAGATTAATTGAGCTGTCGTGTGAGGGCGTATAGCAGAGGTAATATATAAACAGGGAATGTACACATGACAGGCAGATCACAAGCTGAGAAATATTCCATGCACACATGGCAAGTTGACACATCAGCAAAATATCACATCTATTACAGAAGCACTCCAGGTTGTTGTTTTTTTTTTGTTATTACCCAATCTCATACACACTCCCCATCACTATCCCTACAGGACACTGTCATCTGTTAATTCCAGAACAGCTGCATCCTTATTTTTTATTACTGTAACTGGGTCATGTGATCATCAGCCTGACTCACAGAAAAGCACAGTGTTTAATAGGTCAAAGGAAATGGTCTGTCCTGGGTCACCTGACTTCCTGTGAACTATCAGATCCCTTCTTGCAGCTCTCAGACTCCTCCTGATATAGTGGTGAAACACCTCGGCTGAGGCTGTATTCACACATTGGGCTTTATTTACTAAGGCTTTTTTGAGTAGATTTTGTAGGGTTTTTTGTGTCGCATGTGTCGTGTGCCAGAATTTCCAACAAAAAAAATCCAAAAACCCCTACTAAATCTCCTCTTTACTCAGAAAACCCTACTATCATAGCACCTTTCAGCAGCACAAGCACTTTACATGAATCGGCCATATATATGATTGCATAATAATGCTGCACCTCCTATCCCCACATTTTTTGTTGAGTGCCTTTTTGCCTTTTTAATATTATTATTCAGTGTTTATTATGTATTTTTCAATAAAATGTATTATATGTTTGGTAATCCAATTCTAGTTTTGTGTCTTTTTCGCTGTATATCTCATGTTATGTATGATTGGGGGGGGGGGGGGGCAGCGGCGGGTGTATGTATGATGTGTGTATCCATGATGTGTCTGTATGTATGATGTGTGTATACATATGATGTCTGTTTGGAAGTGGGATGTGTGTATGCATGTAAAGTATTATGCGAGGGTGGCAGCGGTGGGTGTATGTATGATATCTGTATGCATGATGTGTGTGTATGTATGTATAATGTGTGCATAATGTTGTATATAACAAACCTACTTGGGGAAATAAATCCCCTCAGGGATAACCCTGACTAAAGACCCCCAACTTGGGGGTCTTTAGTCAGGGTTACTCCTTGAGAGTCCTGCACCAAATGATGTGTGTATCCATGATGTGTCTGTATGTATGATGTGTGTATATATATGATGTGTGTTTGGAAATGTGATGTGTGTATGCATGTAATGTATGATGTAAGGTGGCAGCGGTGGGTGTATGTATGATATCTGTATACATGATGTGTATAATGTGTGCATATGTATGTGTATATGTATGATGCATGTGTATGTGTGATGTGTGTATGTATGGAATGTATGATATGGGGGGCAGCAGCAGGTGTATGTATGATACGTGTAAACATGAAGTGTGTGTATGTGTGATGTGTGTATATGTATGGAGTGCGTATGTGTGTATGTGGTGTCCCGGTACCGTATTTCATACCGTACCTTTGTAGAGGTCCCCATAGTCAGAGTCCCTAGGAACGTCGGGGTCCCTCTTCTATAGTTATCCCCTTGTCACCCCCTAGTTGGTTCATATTTATATAGAAATTCATATAAATATAAGTATAAATATGTATATATTCAAATGCCTACCTGTTCAGCATAGCAGGACCTGCGGGTCATGTGATTAGGTTCAGAACTCTGTGGTTTTGCTGAAGGACCTTTGGTGGTTCTCATAACATGTGATCAGTAGGACCTCCGCAGCTTGCAAGACAATTTACTAGGCCAAAGCCTTGCGGCCTCGGCCTATAACATAGCAGATACACTAAGCAATTCCCCGCTACTCACCGCAAGATCACTGGACCTACACGCACCCTTAAATCCAGCGGATCTCTGCTACAAAATCTCTGAGAAGCTAAATTGAGCTTATCTGATCCCAACCAACTGTCAATCGCTGCTCAGCTACATCTGTAGAGACTCTGTTATCTGGACTGTTACTATTGCTGCATGTACAGAAATTCTTCAGTAAAAGTTCCTGCAAGTTTTCAGATAACAGTGGTTGTGGACAATCCTTTATTCTACATTCACCTTTTGTTCTTGGGAAAGGTGGCAATAGGCCTATCAAGATTACCGTATTTAACCCCCACCTTGGCGTCACGAGTGACAAGGGTTAACAGCGCCCTTTATTATTCTGAACAGCAACACCCTAACTACCCTACACCCCACAAGGCTTTATCCCCCAAGGTTACCACATGTATGTATGTAATGTATGATGTAGGGTGGCAGCGGACGGTGTTTGTATGATATGTGTATGCATGATGTGTGTGTATGCATGAAGTGTGTGTATGTATGATGTGTGCATATGTATGATATGTGTATGTGTGTGTTACGTCGAGCGCTCCGGGTCCCCGTTCCTCCCCGGAGCGCTCGCCTCATCCTCGTTGCTGCAGCGCCCCGGTCAGATCCACTGACCGGGTGCGCTGCGGTACCGCCTCCAGCCGGGATGCGATTCGCTATGCGGGTGGCACCCGCTCGCGATGCGCACCCCGGCTCCCGTACCTGACTCGCTCTCCGTCGGTCCTGTCCCGGCGCGCGCGGCCCCCGCTCCCTAGGGCGCGCGCGCGCCGGCTCTCTGCGATTTAAAGGGCCAGTGCACCAATGATGGTGCCTGGTCCAATCTTCCCAATTACCTTGATTAGTTTCCACTTGTGCACTTCCTACTTATACCTCACTTCCCCTGCACTCCCTTGCCGGATCTTGTTGCCCTTGTGCCTAGTGAAAGCGTTCCCTTGTGTGTTCCTAGCCTGTGTTCCAGACCTCCTGCCGTTGCCCCTGACTACGATCCTTGCTGCCTGCCCCGACCTTCTGCTACGTCCGACCTTGCTTCTGTCTGCTCCCTTGTACCGCGCCTATCTTCAGCAGCCAGAGAGGTTGAGCCGTTGCTAGTGGATACGACCTGGTCACTACCGCCGCAGCAAGTCCATCCCGCTTTGCGGCGGGCTCTGGTGAAAACCAGTAGTGACTTAGTACCGGTCCACTAGCACGGTCCACGCCAATCCCTCTCTGGCACAGAGAATCCACCTCCTGCCAGCCGGCATCGTGACAGTGTGATATGTGTATGTTTGTAATGTGTGATGTGGGGGGGCAGTGGCGGGTGTATGTATGATATGTGTATGGATGATGTGTGTGTATGGATGATGTGTGTGTATGATGGTAATGATAAAGGAGAGAAATCACCCCAAAATTTGTAACCCAATTTCTCTTGAGTAAGGAAATACCTAATATGTGGATGTAAAGTGCTCTGTGGGTGCACTAGAGGGCTTAGAAGGGAAGGAGTGACAATGGGATTTTGGAGAGTGAGTTTTTCTGAAAAGTTTTTTTTTTTTGGGGGGGGGGGGCATGTCACATTTAGGAAGCCCCTATGGTGCCAGAACAGCAAAAAAAAAAAACAACATGGCATACTATTTTGGAAACTACATCCCTTGAGGAATGTAACAAGGGGTACAGTGTGCCCTAACACCCCACAGGTATTTGACAACTTTTCTTTAAATTCGGATGAGTAAATGAATTTTTTTTTCTTTACTAAAATGCTGGTTTTCCCCCAAATATTACATTTTTACAAGGGGTAATAGGAGAAAATGCCCCATCTCCATTTACAAGGGGTGATAGGAGATGTAACCCCATCTCTTCTGAGTACGGAAATACCCCATGTGTGAATGTAATGTGCTCTGCGGGCGCACTACAATGCTCAGAAGAGAAGGAGCCACATTGAGCTTTTGGAGAGAGAATTTGGTTGGAATAGAAGTCAGGGGCCATGTGCGTTTACAAAGCCCCCGTGGTGCCAGAACAGTGGACCCCCCACATGGAACCCCATTTTAGAAACTACACCCCTCACAGAATTTAATTTGGGGTGCAGTGAGCATTTACACCCCACTTACACCCCTTTATCCCAGTAGGGAATTTAGAATATCTGTACTACTGGCAGAACTATTTTGTTTTTCCAGTTTATTTCCGGAAGATTGAAGTCTCCCATAATGATAACTTCTCCTTTCATTGTGATTTTAGCTGTTTCTTCAACTAGTAGATCATCTAATTCTTTAACTTGGCCAGGTGGTCTTTATATCACACCTACACGAGTTACCATCTGATTACCAAACTGTAATGTAAACCAAACTGACTATGTTTGGCTCACTAACTTGTATTAGGTTAGATTTTATGCTTTCTTTCAAATATAGGACCACTCCTCCTCCTTTCTTGCCTTCTCTGTCTCTTCTGTATAAAGAGTACCCTGGTATGGATATGTCCTAGTCATTACTTTCATTAAACCATGTCTCAGTAACAGCCACTAAATCGCCCTTGGTTCTTAAGTACCAGGACGTCAGGGCGTACCCGTACGCCCGTGGTCCTTAAGGGGTTAAAGAGAACAGATCCTAAAATGTTTGTCTGGCAGGTTCTGGGGAGACGAATTGTGGATGGAAGAATTGACATGACGTCTGGGCCAGATGGAGAAGAAAAAGAAAAGTGATCGACTCCAATTAGAGAAGACATCACCTGAAACTGTATATAATCACTTATATGGTCTGTAGAGCCTGTGTAGAGCTGGGGTCACTACTATATGTTCCATGTATGGGGGGGATATTAGCCTTTGCATAGTGGTTTTATTCAGTATCAATATGGTAATATTATCCCGTCATTATATGGTGTCAATGGTATTGGTCATATTATAGCAGTATTATTTGACCCTTGTATAGTGGTGTTATTGGTGATACTGGTCTGTGTATAGTGGTTTTATTGCTGATTCTGGTCTGTGTACTGTGGTTTTATTGGCGATTCTGTTCTGTGTACAGTGGTTATATTTAGTATCAGCATGATAATATTATCTTGTCTCTATATGATGGTAATGATAGTGATCATGGTGTGGTGCAATTATTTGTACCTTGTATAGTGGGGAAAAACAGGAGAATACTGCAGCACACTGCTAGCACAAAGATACAGATAAAGCATGAAATGCTATATTGCTACAATGCAAAATGAATAGACTGAGGTACTTAGCTCACAATTTGGCGGCCAAATAGTTTGGACCATCCCACCCTGATAAGGTGACCTCATTGGGATGGACCTTACCTTGTATAGTGGTGATAATGATCTCTGTGTAGTGGTTTTGTTCAGTATCAGTATGGTAATATTATCCCGTCATTATATGGTGGTAATGGTAGTGGTCATAGTGTCGCAGTATTATCTGTCCCTTGTATAGTGGTATAATTGGTGATATATGTCTGTGTACAGTGGTATGAATGGTGATATTGGTCTTTGTACAGTGGTATTAATGGTGATATTGGTCTTTGTACAGTGGTATTAATTGTGATATTGGTCTGTGTATAGTGGTGTTAATTGTGATCTTGGTCTGTGTATAGAGGTGTTAATTGTAATCTTGGTCTGTGTATAGAGGTGTTAATTGTAATCTTGGTCTGTGTATAGAGGTGTTAATTGTGATATTGGTCTGTGTATAGAGGTGTTAATGGTCATATTTGTCTGTGTATAGTGGTGTTATTGGTGATACTGGTCTGTGTACAATGGTTTTATTCAGTATTAGTATAGCCGTACTATACCGTCACTATATGATTCACTATACTCCAGGTTAGAAAAATGTATCCCCTATCCAAAGAATAGGGGATAGGTGTTGAAACGGGGGGGGGGGGGGGGGGGGGGGCAGTTTTCTGGGCTTGCCTCGGGTGCAAAAGGAGCTAGAGGACTTGCTCTAAGGACTTGTCTTTCGCTTATTACGTATGTGAATACAAATTATATTCAGTAAGCTTCTTGCAAATGTTTTCTTGTAAACCTGACTCATTGCTTCCACTGAAGCTTCTATTGTTTACTCAGTGACATGGATTTTCACATGGAATAGTGGAAAGATGGAAATATGAGCCAGAAGTCACCACCAGTAATGTGTAATTCTTTCACAGTGTAGTGATACATAAAAAGGTAATACTATATGCTGTTGTGTATGTTCCTGGTTGTGGTTCAGTCTTTAACAATCTTGGATCTGTAACATTAAAACGGTGTTGCATATATTGAATGTAGTCCACACTTTCAAATATGCCACACAGTCATACAAAAGCACCAAAAGAAGTATAGAACTGGCACTATTCACAGAAGCAATTGCCCTGGTTGGTCTGATGTAGTCACCTGTCTATAGTGTTGCTCAGCTGATAAAACCTAAGAAATTCCTTGTAGAAAGTTGATGGTAGCGCCAGTGTGATAGCCTGGGGGAGTAGGGTATATGGGGTGTAGCTGTGCAGTGACTAAAGGGTGCTTGTTAACCCTTGCTATTCGTGACGCCAGGGTGTGGGCTCCTCAGTAATGCTTGTCCTACCGCCACCCTTCCCAAGAGGGATAGGGAGGTAGATACTAATGGAATGTCCACAACCGGAGAGTTTTCTGAAACAGGTGTAACTTTTACTGAAGATTTTATGCAAGCTTCATAACAGGAACAGTCTCTATACATACAACTGCTTTCTTGGAAATTGACAAAGGTTGGGACTTTAGCAATTTAGAGTCTTTAAGGTAATATGCGCTGTTCCACTGGATTTAGGGGATTTAGTTGCGGTCCAGTAGTCATGCTAGATTTAGTGGGGAGTAAATTAGAACTCACGGTTTAGTTCAGCTGAGGCCGGTAGGTTTTCAGGCCTAGCGTGTCTTTGCAAGCTGCGCAGATCCATCCTGCTAGTCCGACATCCACGAGAGCAGCAACCCAAGAGAGCGATAATTGGCTACAGCTCCCTTATATGGGCAGGGGCTGGACTAGAGCTAATTGGTCCAATACTTGTGTCAATCACCATTACAAAGGATTATGGGCAACATGTGACCCAAGGACCTCCAAAGGTCCTCCAACATACCATAGAGAATATTAACATGGTCACATGACCGAAGGTCCTGCGACGCTAAACAAGGTAAGTACTATACATTATATTAAATATATATATTTTTTAAATATATACATTTATGAGCATCGTAGAATTAGAGTAAAGGAGAGGCGACTAGGGGCTGTCCCTCCTGGGGGGACCCTACCTGAGCGTAGTTACTCTGACTTTGGGGACCACCACACTAGGTATGGTATGCAATACGGTACCGGGACACCACACCAGCACTGTGGGCACCAGCCAAGCAGCCATTTGCTCAGGTCCAGTAAAAGTAGTGGCAGCCATGTGCCGAGGCCTATTACAAATAGCAGCAGCCATGTGCACAGGCCCATTATTAGTAGTAGCAGCCATCTGTCTGGTACTAGTAGCAGCATCAGCAAGCCAGAGTTGTCCATCTCCTCCAGGGGATATGTTGTTTTGGATAATACAGTCATTGTGGACTGGTTGGCTTGTTCTCTGTCATCTTAGAAGAGGGAAGACTCCAATGCTTTGACATTGAGCCAGGTATCAGTGGGTTTCTCCTCTACAGTTACTTGGAGCAGTAAAATAAACATTTCTTCCCATTCCATTCTCTCTGTTATTGCTGCGCTCTTTTAGTGGGGTCCCATTTTTTCCTCAGAAGAGATAACACCCCGAGTGCTAAGGACAATGGTAGTGATGGAGGAGGAGGAGTTGTGTGAGGACAGTCAACTTTTGGAGTGTGTTGCAGAAGTGGTTCAGGGACTGGTGGTGGGCATGGCTATAGTGGCAGTTATGAGGGTAGATATGATGGGGGGGGCAAGGAGCGTATAAAACATCAGAACAGATAGAGAGGAGTTGAGGGGAAGGTTGGGAGAACTATTATAGGTTTGGACAGGACATAGGAACTAGATGACGAGCAGGTGCAGGAGGATAGTGGTAGTACTGGCAACGATAGAGAACTGAGCCAAGATAGAGCCAGAATATCCGTAAAACATTCCAGGGGTAGGCCTGCTGGTACGGTTATCTCAGGAGTAGGTGACACTGCTGCTGCATTTATAGGCTCCAGAAAAAAGTCTGCCAGAGGGGAAAGCACTGTTGGGCTGTGGTGCACATACTAGTTCTGTATGGTACTCTGTCGAATGTACAGTGAATGGCGATGTGTACAGTACAGTATGCCCTGCCACTCAGTACTGGATCAGGGAGTCCAGCTGTTAACAGGAGTCCCTGCTCCTGTGCATACATACCATGGTGCACTACCGTACAGCAATAGCAAGCTGCCAAGCATGTTGGTGGCCACTATATCTGTATTTCTCAATAAGCTCTGTTGCAGGAGTGCCTCTGAGAAGCGCAGTTTATTCCCTTCATTCCGGATTCACATGCACCTGCCAGTCACAATTAGCATCCTCATAAAAATCCCTAATAAAAGTGTAAATGCCACGTGCCCCTATAACAGCATTAGCGATATAATGATTAACAGTGACAGCTACAAGCCTTATAACTGTGCAAACACATACATGTTAGAAGTGGAGCTTGTGACTTTACTTCTCTGTTCCACTACCAGACCTTCGTATGCAAGCTCATGTATATATGTATTGTGCAGAACTTTATAACTAGGTTAGGTTTAGGAACCCTGGCTACAGCATTCCAATATTCCTCACTTGTATTCCTTAAACTTGTATGAAATTTCATGTCCCTCAATCCAGCTAGTCCAGCATTTCAGACCTACTTGAAAGTATGCACCAGCCGAAGAGGTCACAGTGGTCACCTAGGATCACATAGTTTACATGCTGTCAAGCAGAAAGTAATTAACGAGATGAACAACCCCCCCCCCCCCCCCCCCCCACAAATCGCCCAAAACAGAGAATCCCCTTTCTGCTTTAGAGATGGTGCTATAGCCAGTTTTATGGCAGCCTTGGGGATACTGACTGACAATGTGTAAATGTGCAGTACACTACAATACACAAACATTTGCTTACCACTATCAGACTAGCAAACAACATGAGTCGGTATTTTCCTTTCCTTGTATACACAGAGCAATGGTGGGGACTTATCAATGTGTGTTTTTAAAACTAACTTACCAAGCTCAACTTACGGTATGTTTGTGTTCCCCTAATTTATCAAAAGGCACACACAACGTGAAGTTGTTGTGAGCAATATTTGTAAGTGGAAATATTGCTGGTATTGGTTTGCAACATTTGGAGAAAAGTAGCACACGATAAATTCACAACCCCTGCAAAGTCAAAGGGTCGCAAAGACATGTAAAATGCTTGAAAAATTCCCCCCAATTTGTTATTACAAAAGCACCTATCCTTTAAACATATTCACATGTCCTGTTCTGTAAAGAAAACTTTTTGACAGTCTACTCCTTGTTATGACAGCAGTGTATAGATAACAGAGGATCTGCTACCATTCACAATAGATAAGGCTCAGAGCTCAGCCTCCTCCTCCCTGCACAATGACCTCAGGTCACATAGCATGCCTACAAAACTCTCAGTAAATTGTGCCCCTGCCTAAGGGGCTTGTAATATAAGGTTAGCCAGTACTGAGTAAGAATTACAGACAGGATAATAGGGCAATTAAAGAGGTATTCCGGGCAAAAACATTTTATCCCCTATCCAAAGGATAGAGGAAAAGATGTCTGATCGTGGGGGTCCCACCGCTGGGACCCCCCGCAATCTCTCTGCAGCACCAGCATTCTATGCGGGAGCTGCGTCTCCAGTTTTGGAAACCTCCAGGTTTCCGGGACGTGACGTCACGCCACACCCCCTCCATTCATGTCTATGGGAGAGGGGTGTGCCAGAAAGTTAAACAGATTTTTAAACTACTTCTATTTAAAAATCGTAATCCTTCCAGAACTTATCAGCTGCTGTATGCTCCAGAGGAGATGTATAATTATTTTCAGTCTGACCACAGTGCTCTCTGCTGACACCTCTGTCCATGTCAGGAACTGTCCAGAGCAGGATAGGTTTTGCTATGGGGAGTTCCTGACATGGACAGAGGTGGCAGCAGAGAGCACTGTGGTCAGACAGAAAAGAACTAGCATGCCAAGTACACAGGACCTCCGCACCAGTACCCCACTCGGTACAGTCTACTATTTGGGTATCCTTTTTGGACCTGATGAAGGCAGGAGCCTATGGCCGAAATGCGTTGTCCTTATTGAAATAAAATGTACGTTGTCTTGTGCTGACCTGAATCTTTAACACGTCAAGTTTGTGTGCAGCGCCTCCTAGACCAATTTTTTGTTTGTATTTTACACTTAAAGGGGTACTACGGTTTAAAATTATTTTTTTTTTTAATCAACTGGTGCCAGAAAGTTAAACAGATTTGTAAATTACTTCTATTAAAAAATCTTTACCCTTCCAGTACTTTTTAGCAGCAGTATGCTACAGAGGAAATTGTTTCCTTTTTGAATTTCTTTTTTGTCTTGTCCACAGTGCTCTCAGCTGACACCTGATGCCCGTATCAGGAACTGTCCAGAGCAGGAGAAAATCCCATTGCAAACCTATGCTGCTCTGGACAGTTTCTGACACGGACAGAGGTGTCAGCAGAGAGCACTGTGGACAAGATGAAAAATAAATTAACCCCTTAACGACGCAGGACGTATATTTACGTCCTGCGCCGGCTCCCGCGATATGAAGCGGGATCGCGCCGCGATCCCGCATCATATCGCGTGGGTCCCGGCGCTAATCAACGGCCGGGACCCGCGGCTAATACCACACATCGCCGATCGCGGCGATGTGCGGTATTAACCCTTTAGAAGCGGCGGTCAAAGCTGACCACCGCTTCTAAAGTGAAACTGAAAGTATCCCGGCTGCTCAGTCGGGGCTGTTCGGGACCGCCGCGGTGAAATCGCGGCGTCCCCGAACAGCTGATCGGACACCGGGAGGGCTCTTACCTGCCTCCTCGGTGTCCCGATCGACGAATGACTGCTCCGTGCCTGAGATCCACGCAGGAGCAGTCAAGCGCCGATAATGCTGATCACAGGCGTGTTAATACACGCCTGTGATCAGGATGAGAGATCAGTGTGTGCAGTGTTATAGGTCCCTATGGGACCTATAACACTGCAAAAAAAAAGTTAAAAAAAAGTGTTAATAAAGGTCATTTAACCCCTTCCCTAATAAAAGTTTGAATCACCCCCCTTTTCCCATAAAAAAAATAAAACAGTGTAAAAAAAAATAAAAATAAACATATGTGGTATCGCCGCATGCGTAAATGTCCGAACTATAAAAATATATCATTAATTAAGCCGTACGGTCAATGGCGTACGCGCAAAAAAATTCCAAAGTCCAAAAAAGCGTATTTTGGTAACTTTTTATAACATTAAAAAATGAATAAAAAGTGATCAAAATGTCAGATCAAAACAAAAATCATACCAATAAAAACTTCAGATCACGGCGCAAAAAATGAGTCCTCATACCGCCCCGTACGTGGAAAAATAAAAAAGTTATAGGGGTCAGAAGATGACATTTTTAAACGTATAAATTTTCCTGCATGTAGTTATGATTTTTTCCAGAAGTGCGGCAAAATCAAACCTATATAAGTAGGGTATCATTTTAACCGTATGGACCTACAGAATAATGATAAGGTGTAATTTTTACCAAAATATGCACTGCGTAGAAACAGAAGCCCCCAAAAGTTACAAAATGGCGGGTTTTTTTCGATTTTGTCGCACAATGATTTTTTTTTCCGTTTCGCCGTGCATTTTTCGGTAAAATGACTAATGTCACTGCAAAGTAGAATTGGCGATGCAAAAAATAAGCCATAATATGGATTTTTAGGTGGAAAATTGAAAGGGTTATGATTTTTAAAAGGTAAGGAGGAAAAAACGAAAGTGCAAAAACGGAAAAACCCTGAGTCCTTAAGGGGTTAAAAAAGAAAACTATTTCCTCTGTAGCATACAGCCGCTAAAAAGTACTGGAAGGGTAAAGATTTTTTAATAGAAGTTATTTACAAATATCCAGTAAGAAGAAAATAGAGCAAGAAAAAAATATAAGGGGTAGACGGCACCGGTAAACCGCACTGTGTGAGCTAGAGCAATATAATAAAACAGGTGTTGCTAATGAGCCAAACCCTGTATAGGCTAGGGGAAACCAAAAAGGTGCTCTCGTTCTTAAAGTTCTTAGTACAATGTAACAAGGAGAAGAGAAAAGAAACTGAACGGAGCACTCACATTCTTGACCTGTATCCAAAGGCTGGAAAAGCCGACTTCAGTTGCGGTCTTCCATTTGCGGGGAGGCAATAGATGGTACGGGGGGAGTCTCAGACATCAGCCATGGACCGCATCACGCCCACTGGCGCTTTGTCAGGCCTGACGAAGCGCCAGTGGGCGTGATACGGTTCGTGGCCTGCGTTTGAGACCCCCCCCCCCCCCCCCCCGTACCATTTACTGCCTCCCCGCAAATGGAAGACCGCAACTGAAGTCGGCTTTTCCTGCCTTTGGATCCAGGTCAAGAACGTGAGTGCTCCGTTCAGTTTCTTTTCTCTTCTCCTTGTTACATTTAATTTACAAATCTGTTTAACTTTCTGGCACCAGTACATAAAAAAAAAAAAAAAAAAGGTTTCCACCGGAGTACCCCTTTAAGTCAGGGCCCTCTTCAATACAAGGATCCAGGGAAGCTGCAACTAGCGGCATGGCTGCTGAAAGGTATGCTCTAGAACAGAACAGTTTTCAAGCGGAGTACCCCTTTAAGAACATGGCGACAGGTGTTTATATGTAAGCCGAAATAAACTGGCATATGTCAACAAACAAAGGTGCTCCAGCTCACCACCGCGTAGCAGTGCTCGGATCTATGCCCGGCAGGACATTCCAAAGCAGAACAAACAAACGATGATCCAGCACTTGCAAAAACGAAGTAGCTTTATTGAAGATCACTGTACACGGATAAAACCAACCATATCATCAGACGCGTTTCGAGCGCATGCGCTCTTCTTCGGCGGTCACCGAAGAAGAGCGCATGCGCTCGAAACGCGTCTGATGATATGGTTGGTTTTATCCGTGTACAGTGATCTTCAATAAAGCTACTTCGTTTTTGCAAGTGCTGGATCATCGTTTGTTTGCTCTGATGTGTCAACTAACCACTGGCAACTATGTGAGATCAAGCCGTAAATGCATTGTATTATAGATCATAGTTATAACTAGATAAGCATAGTTTTGCATCTGCAAACTGAAGAACACAACGCACCGCAAAGCTTTCTATTATAGATCTCCAGTCTTAGTGTGTTGTCATCGAGACCCCATAAAATCCTGAGTGACAATGGCCTTACGATTGTCATAGTAACCCCAAACAAACCCAACAAAGACTTTAACATTCCTAATATCACAATGAATTCTTCTGATCTGGGTCCTTGTGGTTTTCATTTCTTTCAGGAGCAGACAGGGTGTGGACTGTAGATACATATGTATTGCTCCCCTGTATCTCAGGATAGCCCAGGGTGGCGCAGGTTATATATACATCCTGCTCACTCTATATTGGTGTATCCTTTTATGTACACATCTATATTTCTACTTATCTTCTTATGTGCGCACAAGGGTGTGTACTATACTCCTTGTATGAGATTTAGACTGATATTTATCTTATGTCATCATCCGTGCCTACAGTAATGGCCATATATACTGTATATACTACATACCTAATATATTCTTGGCTGTCACGTTTACCGTAAGGGGTAGTTGTTACTGTAGACTTCACTAAAAGACATGTTACAGGTAGGTGTGAATGACTTCAATAACCAACCTCCCTCCCCTGGGTGTGATCCCCCCCCCCCCCCCACCTTCTTAGCTCCGTCTCTATAAAGGGCCCAGGATACACAGAGATGTGCTCACAACTCTCTAAGGATCTGTCTGAAGCAAGGTACAGTAGGCTGATGTTCCCCAATATACTACTTAGATTACCTGTGTCTTGTGTCATGGCGCGGTGCCATAAGTCACTTATCCGGTGAATCACTTTATTAATCACTCACGTAAATTATTATTATTATTACTAAAATTATATAGAATTAATATAAGTAAGTTTGCTACTTTTTTGTTCTGTTTATATTACCATAATATATTACATTATAGTAATTGTACTTCACTTTTATTTATGACAAAATAATAATTATTATTATTATTATTACTAAAATTACGGTAAATAGAATTAATATAAGTAAGTTTGCTACTTTTTTGTTCTGTTTATATTACCATAATATATTACATTATGGTAATTGTACTTCACTTTTATTTATGACAAAATAATAATAATTATTATTATTACTAAAATTACGGTAAATAGAATTAATATAAGTAAGTTTGCTAGTTTTTTGTTCTGTTTATATTACCATAATATGTTACATTATGGTAATTGTACGTCACTTTTATTTATGACAAAATTATTATTATTATTATTATTACTAAAATTAGATAGAATTAATATAAGTACGTTTGCTACTTTTTTGTTCTGTTTATATTACCATAATATATTACATTATGGTAATTGTACTTCACTTTTATTTATGACAAAATAATAATAATTATTATTATTATTATTATTACTAAAATTACGGTAAATAGAATTAATATAAGTACGTTTGCTAGTTTTTTGTTCTGTTTATATTGCCATAATATGTTACATTATGGTAATTGTACGTCACTTTTATTTATGACAAAATTATTATTATTATTATTATTACAAAAATTAGATAGAATTAATATAAGTACGTTTGCTACTTTTTTGTTCTTTTTATATTACTATAATATATTATATTATGGTAATTGTACTTCACTTTTATTTATGACAAAGTCTGAACAAATTTTAATTGATTAGTTTAATTTTATTGTTTATTTTATCACATGACCTTGTATTGTCTTTCATTTGCTATGACATCCTAATTATATTACTGTATCTTTTAATGGTAAAGACGCAGTTTGTTTGCATTTCAATAGAAGCTTCTTGTAACTTCTGCATTTATAACAATAACCAAATCATTTAGTTCATGTGGCTTATGTAGCACCAACATATCCTATAGCAATGTACAAGGATTGTGAACACTCACAGGGCCTGTCCACAATCTAAGTTCTACATTCTAGGGCAAATGTCATAGGAAGCCGAATAAACTATTTGGCTGGTTTCATAAGAATGTAATATGGACACATTTATATACTTATATATATATATATTTATATACCGTATTTTTCGCCGTATAAGACGCACTTTTTCTTCCCCAAAACTGGGGGGGGGGAAAGTCGGTGCGTCTTATACGGCGAATACACCCCTATCGTGGCGGCAGCCAACGGCTGTCCGGGCATGCTGGGAGTTGTAGTTTTGCAACATCTGAAGGTCCGCAGGTTGAAGACCACTATTGGGTTCAAAATCTTTATTTTTTTAGATTTTGCCCCTAAAAATTGGGTGCGTCTTATACGCCGGTGCGTCCTATAGGACGAAAAATGACTGCGAGTCCCAGCCTGACCGCGGGTCTGATGACCCAAAGTGACACATGTCCATATTACCCTCATGTGAAACCGGTCTGTTTATAGAGAATTAATGTAAGGCTGGGTTCACTTGGTTAATTTTATTCTCTGCTTTTCATTGTGATTTGAAGGTCAAAGGAAACAACAGATGCGAGAAATCACATGTGGTTTTACTCCGAATCTAGTTTTGTGATTCGGATTTTAGCAGTATAATTTTAACAGATTAAAGGGGTTATCCAGGAAAAAACATTTTTTTTTATATATCAACTGGCTCCAGAAAGTTAAACAGATTTGTAAATTACTTCTATTAAAAATCTTAATCCTTTCAGTACTTATGAGCTTCTGAAGTTGAGTTGTTCTTTTCTGTCTAAGTGCTCTCTGATGACACGTGTCTCGGGAACTGCCCAGTTTAGAAGAGGTTTGCTATGGGGATTTTCTTCTAAACTGGGCGGTTCCCGAGACACGTGTCATCAGAGAGCACTTAGACAGAAAAGAACAACTCAACTTCAGAAGCTCATAAGTACTGAAAGGATTAAGATTTTTTAATAGAAGTAATTTACAAATCGGTTTAACTTTCTGGAGCCAGTTGATATAATAAAAAAAAAAGTTTTTTCCTGGATAACCCCTTTAACCCCTTAACGACCCAGGACGTATATTTACGTCCTGCGCCGGCTCCCGCGATATGAAGCGGGATCGCGCCGCGATCCCGCATCATATCGCGTCGGTCCCGGCGCTAATCAACGGCCGGGACCCGCGGCTAATACCACACATTGCCGATCGCGGCGATGTGCGGTATTAACCCTTTAGAAGCGGCGGTCAAAGCTGACCACCGCTTCTAAAGTGAAAGTGAAAGTGACCCGGCTGCTCAGTCGGGCTGTTCGGGACCGCCGCGGTGAAATCGCGGCGTCCCGAACAGCTGATCGGACACCGGGAGGGCTCTTACCTGCCTCCCCGGTGTCCGATCGACGAATGACTGCTCCGTGCCTGAGATCCAGGCAGGAGCAGTCAAGCGCCGATAATGCTGATCACAGGCGTGTTAATGCACGCCAGTGATCAGCATTAGAGATCAGTGTGTGCAGTGTTATAGGTCCCTATGGGACCTATAACACTGCAAAAAAAATGTAAAAAAAAAGTGTTAATAAAGGTCATTTAACCCCTTCCCTAATAAAAGTTTGAATCACCCCCCTTTTCCCATAAAAAAAATAAAACAGTGTAAAAAAAATAAAAAATAAACATATGTGGTATCGCCGCGTGCGTAAATGTCCGAACTATAAAAATATATCATTAATTAAGCCGTACGGTCAATGGCGTACGCGCAAAAAAATTCCAAAGTCCAAAAAAGCGTATTTTGGTCACTTTTTATATCATTAAAAAATGAATAAAAAGTGATCAAAAAGTCCGATCAAAACAAAAATCATACCGATAAAAACTTCAGATCACGGCGAAAAAAATGAGTCCTCATACCGCCCCGTACGTGGAAAAATAAAAAAGTTATAGGGGTCGGAAGATGACATTTTTAAACGTATAAATTTTCCTGCATGTAGTTATGATTTTTTCCAGAAGTGCGACAAAATCAAACCTATATAAGTAGGGTATCATTTTAACCGTATGGACCTACAGAATAAAGATAAGGTGTAATTTTTACCGAAATATGCACTGCGTAGAAACGAAAGCCCCCAAAAGTTACAAAATGGCGTTTTTTTTTCGATTTTGTCGCACAATGATTTTTTTTTCCGTTTCGCCGTGCATTTTTGGGTAAAATGACTAATGTCACTGCAAAGTAGAATTGGCGACGCAAAAAATAAGCCATAATATGGATTTTTAGGTGGAAAATTGAAAGGGTTATGATTTTTAAAAGGTAAGGAGGAAAAAACGAAAGTGCAAAAACGGAAAAACCCTGAGTCCTTAAGGGGTTAAGCTAATTTCATCATTTGAAAAAAAATTCACATTTACTTTTATAACCAGCGCCTCACCTGTCCTCAGGTTGTATGTGGTATTACAACTCAGCTCCATTCACCTCAATGGCACTGAGCTGCAATTCCCGTCGGACAGTGGTCTCCAACCTGAGGACCTCCAGATGTTGCAAAACTACAACTCCCAGCATGCCCGAACAGCCGTTGGCTGTTCGGGCATGCTGGGAGTTGTAGTTTTGTAACATCTGGAGGTCTGCAGGTTGGAGACCACTGCCCTAGGACAAGAGTGGTGTTGCTTGTGGATGAAAGCAGCTATGTTGTTTTTTTCTAATTCTGGATATCCCCTTCAAAAAGCCTATAAAACCTGGGGAGAACATACAAACTCTTTGTAGATATAGGGGGACATTTAGCAAGGGCGGTGTGAATGTAAGCATACATTTTGTAGGGTTATGCTTTCACAGAACCCCATGTAAATTTAAAGGATATACCTAGAGACCACATATTTATTCCCAAATTGTAATATTCATGCACCACAGTGAGGTGCTGGATTACATAGTAAGCGGTACACCAGCAAACATGAACATTGGGGTTATCCAGGAATGGATAAACAGAGCTAATTTCTTTTTTTTTTTTTTTTTTTTAAACAAATAAATAAAAATAAAAAAAAACAGCACCATGTCTGTCCTCAGGTTGTGTGTGGTATAACAACTTGGCTCTATTCACTTCAATGGAAATGAGCTGCAATACCACGCACAACCTGAAGACACCAGTGTTGCTGTTTTTGGATGAAATTAGTAGAGATGAGTGAACTTACAGTAAATTCGATTCGTCACAAACTTCTCGGCTCGGCAGTTGATGACTTAGCCTGCATAAATTAGTGCTCCCGTGGGCTGGAAAAGGTGGATACAGTCCTAGGAGAATCTTTCCTAGGACTGTATCCACCTTTTCCAGCCCACTGGAGCACCTGAAAGCTGAACTCATTTATGCAGGATAAGTCATCAACTGCCGAGCCGAGAAGTTCGTGACGAATCGAATTTACTGTAAGTTCGCTCATCTCTAGAAATTAGCTCTATTTTTGCAATCCTGGACAGCCCCGTTAACAAGGTATCAAATGCAAAAAATAGTCTGAAATAGTATTTTAATGTCGTTCACAATATTCAAAATAAAGACAAAAGCTGCTATTGGTTTATTCATCAGGCAAAGCTAAATACAAGTTTCAGGCCAGTTTTTGTGTACGGAAATGACCACAAGACCAGCACTATATGGACCCCATGAGGCTTTATCACCTATAATTGAAATACGCTCTGACATACATACAACTGTCTAACCTTTAGGGTATGTTCACGTGCCGGAATATCCGTGCGGAATTCCACCTGAATATTCTGCACTGACATTCCGCTGCAGCAAAGTCCCATTGATTTCAATGCATTTCTGCTGCACACGGTGGAATTTTTGCAGCAGATTTTTCTGCCGCAGAAATCCCGGTTTCGGCTTCTACAAAAAGAATAGACTTGCCATATTATTCAAATGTGCGGAATTTCCTCCCGTGTTTTCCAGGCGGATATTCCACACATTTTCCTACCATGTGAACATACCCTTAAAGAGTACCTGTCATCAAACCATATTTTCTAAACTAACTCAGATTATATTCCCTAACTACTCCTGAGGTGTCCCGGTACAGGACCTGGTCCTGTCCCTTTGTCTAAAGTCCCATCAGACAGAGTCCCTCCATGTCAATAGGGCTCTCCTGTAGGGCTAACCCCTAGTCGTGGACCTTAGAGGTCACGTGCCTTTAATTAAATTGTTCTATGGTTTAAGAACCTTTGGGTAATGTGATACCCAGAGTTCACTGGGTCAGGACTAACAGGTTCTGCTGACCAATGAGCTTTGTCCCATCCCCTTAATATATAAGGCGCTGCAGCAACTAAATTCTCTCTGATGAGACCTGTAAATGAAAGCAAGCACATCTCATATCTTCAGCATCAATTCAAGCTAGGCCTGAAGCCTAATACCTAGCAGCCACAAAACCGTGAGTTATCCAAGCACAATCTACTGAATCCTGTGTGACTACTACAAATCCAATTCTTCTAAAAATAGTAGCACAGTGGCTAGCACCAAAGATCCCGGAGTCCCAGCAAACCTGTGACAAACCTGCACCACGGTTCTCTCTCTCGCAAAGACTGTTATGTTCCATGCCGGTGCATAAAATATGCAGTAAAGTTACTTCATAAAATCGGCTGTGGACATTGCGTTATTTTTCCCTGCCGTTTGTGGGACGGTTGACGGTTGGATTATTACATTGAGGAAACTTCACCCTGGCGTCACGACAATTAAGGGTTAACACCAATATACCCTACACTATCACCGCAACACCACAGACACCATTACCCTCCCGAATACCACACTCTTAACACCCTTCCTGCCATTAAAAAAAAATTCCAAGCTTTAAAAATCTCTGGATCATACCTTTCACCTTGCTCACATTGTGTGAGCTCACGGCAGGAGAAAGTGGGCGTTCCCCAGCAGGCGCGATGTCTGAAGCCTGCAAGAGCTGTACCTCCCCATGCCCCGAACACACTTCCTGAGTTTGGTCTCCTGCCAGGCTGGTAGGAGACAAAACTAATTGTTTAACTTGAACAGAACAGAGCCACCTAGTGGACGTTTTTTCAATCACATTAAAAACATATAAAGGTTGAGAATTTTAACAGCAAGTAAATAGCAAAGTGTCTTATAATAACATAAGGAAGAATATATTAAAAGTTTAAAGGGGTATTCCAGGCAAAACCTTTCTTTTTATATATCAACTGGCTCCAGAAAGTTAAACAGATTTGTAAATTACATCTATTAAAAAATCTTAATCCTTCCAATAGTTACTAGCTTCTGAAGTTTTCTGTCTAACTGCTCAATGATGATGTCACGTCCCGGGAGCTGTGCATGATGGGAGAATATCCCCATAGGAACTGCACAGCTCCCGGGACGTGAGTCATCAGAGAGCAGTTAGACAGAAAACAACAACTCAACTTCAGAAGCTAATAACTATTGGAAGGATTAAGATTTTTTAATAGAAGTAATTTACAAATCTGTTTAACTTTCTGGAGCCAGTTGATATATAAAAAAAAGTTTTTTCCTGGAATACCCCTTTAAGATCTAAACTTTTCATATAACTCATATCCTGCAGGTTCAATCATGTCACACTGCCCGTTCCATCCATGTCACCAATGACCACATGCTGGGACATTTATTAAAACACTCAATGGGCTCTCTATTTCCATAGTTACAAAATGAAAAAATACACAATTAATATTTATCCATAACACTCTAATCCCTGCTCATGGGGCTTGCATTAAGAAGTATGGGTGTTATTCTTGTTAGGGGCCCAAGCCAATGGGTTTAATAAAGGGGCTCATACTTGCTACCATAATAATTTAATATTGTTACGCCGAGCGCTCCGGGTCCCCGCTCCTCCCCGGAGCGCTCGCTTCTCTCTCGCTACCGCAGCGCTCCGGGCAGCTCCACTGACCCGGTGCGCTGCGATACCGTCTCCAGCCGGGATGCGATTCCCGATGCGGGTAGCGCCCGCTCGCGATGCGCATCCCGGCTCCCGTACCTGACTCGCTCTCCGTCTGTCCTGTCCCGGCGCGCGCGGCCCCGCTCCCTAGGGCGCGCGCGCGCCGGGTCTCTGCGATTTAAAGGGCCACTGCGCCGCTGATTGGCGCAGTGGTTCCAATTAGTGTGTTCACCTGTGCACTCCCTATTTATACCTCACTTCCCCTTCACTCCCTCGCCGGATCTTGTTGCCATTGTGCCAGTGAAAGCGTTTCCTTGTGTGTTCCTAGCCTGTGTTCCAGACCTCCTGCCGTTGCCCCCGACTACGATCCTTGCTGCCTGCCCCGACCTTCTGCTACGTCCGACCTTGCTTCTGTCTACTCCCTTGTACCGCGCCTATCTTTAGCAGTCAGAGAGGTTGAGCCGTTGCTAGTGGATACGACCTGGTCACTACCGCCGCAGCAAGACCATCCCGCTTTGCGGCGGGCTCTGGTGAAAACCAGTAGTGACTTAGAACCGATCCACTAGCACGGTCCACGCCAATCCCTCTCTGGCACAGAGGATCCACTACCTGCCAGCCGGCATCGTGACAGTAGATCCGGCCATGGATCCCGCTGAAGTTCCTCTGCCAGTTGTCGCCGACCTCACCACGGTGGTCGCCCAGCAGTCACAACAGATAGCGCAACAAGGCCAACAGCTGTCTCAACTGACCGTGATGCTACAGCAGCTACTACCACAGCTTCAGCAATCATCTCCTCCGCCAGCTCCTGCACCTCCTCCGCAGCGAGTGGCCGCTTCTGGTCTACGACTATCCTTGCCGGATAAATTTGATGGGGACTCTAAATTCTGCCGTGGCTTTCTTTCCCAATGTTCCCTGCACTTGGAGATGATGTCGGACCAGTTTCCTACTGAAAGGTCTAAGGTGGCTTTCGTAGTCAGCCTTTTGTCTGGAAAAGCTCTGTCATGGGCCACACCGCTCTGGGACCGCAATGACCCCGTCACTGCCTCTATACACTCCTTCTTCTCGGAAATTCGAAGTGTCTTTGAGGAACCTGCCCGAGCCTCTTCTGCTGAGACTGCCCTGTTGAACCTGGTCCAGGGTAATTCTTCCGTTGGCGAGTACGCCGTACAATTCCGTACTCTTGCTTCAGAATTATCCTGGAATAATGAGGCCCTCTGCGCGACCTTTAAAAAAGGCCTATCCAGCAACATTAAAGATGTTCTGGCCGCACGAGAAATCCCTGCTAACCTACATGAACTCATCCATCTTGCCACTCGCATTGACATGCGTTTTTCCGAAAGGCGTCAGGAGCTCCGCCAGGATATGGACTTTGTTCGCACAAGGCGTTTTTTCTCCCCAGCTCCTCTCTCCTCTGGTCCCCTGCAATCCGTTCCTGTGCCTCCCGCCGTGGAGGCTATGCAGGTCGACCGGTCTCGCCTGACACCTCAAGAGAGGACACGACGCCGCATGGAGAATCTCTGCCTGTACTGTGCCAGTACCGAACACTTCCTGAAGGATTGTCCTATCCGTCCTCCCCGCCTGGAAAGACGTACGCTGACTCCGCACAAAGGTGAGACAGTCCTTGATGTCTACTCTGCTTCTCCACGTCTTACTGTGCCTGTGCGGATATCTGCCTTCTCCTTCTCTACTATGGCCTTCTTGGATTCCGGATCTGCAGGAAATTTTATTTTGGCCTCTCTCGTCAACAGGTTCAACATCCCAGTGACCAGTCTCGCCAGACCCCTCTACATCAATTGTGTAAACAATGAAAGATTGGACTGTACCATACGTTTCCGCACGGAGCCCCTTCTAATGTGCATCGGACCTCATCACGAGAAGATTGAATTTTTGGTCCTCCCCAATTGCACTTCCGAAATCCTCCTTGGACTACCCTGGCTTCAACTCCATTCCCCAACCCTGGATTGGTCCACTGGGGAGATCAAGAGTTGGGGGCCCTCTTGTTTCAAGGACTGCCTAAAACCGGTTCCCAGTACCCCTTGCCGTGACTCTGTGGTTCCCCCTGTAACCGGTCTCCCTAAGGCCTATATGGACTTTGCGGATGTTTTTTGCAAAAAACAAGCTGAGACTCTACCTCCTCACAGGCCTTATGATTGTCCTATTGACCTCCTCCCGGGCACTACTCCACCCCGGGGCAGAATCTATCCGCCCCAGAGACTCTTGCTATGTCGGAGTACATCCAGGAAAATTTAAAAAAAGGCTTTATCCGTAAATCCTCCTCTCCTGCCGGAGCCGGATTTTTCTTTGTGTCCAAAAAAGATGGCTCTCTACGTCCTTGCATTGACTACCGCGGTCTTAATAAAATCACGGTAAAGAACCGCTACCCCCTACCCCTCATCTCTGAACTCTTTGATCGCCTCCAAGGTGCCCACATCTTTACCAAACTGGACTTAAGAGGTGCTTATAATCTCATCCGCATCAGAGAGGGGGATGAATGGAAAACGGCATTTAACACTAGAGATGGACACTTTGAGTATCTGGTCATGCCCTTTGGCCTGTGCAACGCCCCTGCCGTCTTCCAAGACTTTGTTAATGAAATTTTTCGTGATCTCTTATACTCCTGTGTTGTTGTATATCTGGACGATATCCTGATTTTTTCTGCCAATCTAGAAGAACACCGCCAGCATGTCCGTATGGTTCTTCAGAGACTTCGTGACAATCAACTTTATGCCAAGATAGAGAAATGTCTGTTTGAATGCCAATCTCTTCCTTTCCTAGGATACTTGGTCTCTGGCCAAGGACTACAAATGGATCCAGACAAACTCTCTGCCGTCTTAGATAGGCCACGCCCCTCCGGACTCCGTGCTATCCAACGTTTTTTGGGGTTGGCCAATTATTACAGGCAATTTATTCCACATTTTTCTACCGTTGTGGCCCCTATCGTGGCTTTAACCAAAAAAAATGCCAATCCCAAGTCTTGGCCTCCTCAAGCGGAAGACACCTTTAAACGGCTCAAGTCTGCCTTTTCTTCGGCTCCCGTGCTCTCCAGACCTGACCCATCTAAACCCTTCCTATTGGAGGTTGATGCCTCCTCTGTAGGAGCTGGAGCGGTCCTTCTACAAAAAAATTCTTCCGGGCATGCTGTTACTTGTGGTTTTTTTTCTAGGACCTTCTCTCCGGCGGAGAGGAACTACTCCATCGGGGATCGAGAGCTTCTAGCCATTAAATTAGCACTTGAGGAATGGAGGCATCTGCTGGAGGGATCAAGATTTCCAGTTATTATTTACACCGATCACAAGAACCTCTCCTATCTCCAGTCTGCCCAACGGCTGAATCCTCGCCAGGCCAGGTGGTCTCTGTTCTTTGCCCGATTTAATTTTGAAATTCACTTTCGGCCTGCCGATAAGAACATTAGGGCCGATGCTCTCTCTCGTTCCTCGGATGCCTCGGAAGTTGAACTCTCTCCGCAACACATCATTCCTCCTGACTGCCTGATTTCCACTTCTCCAGCCTCCATCAGGCAAACTCCTCCAGGGAAGACCTTCGTCACTCCACGCCAACGCCTCGGAATCCTCAAATGGGGTCACTCCTCCCATCTCGCAGGCCATGCGGGCATCAAGAAATCTGTGCAACTCATCTCTCGCTTCTATTGGTGGCCGACTCTGGAGACGGATGTCGTGGACTTTGTGCGAGCCTGCACTGTCTGTGCCCGGGATAAGACTCCTCGCCAGAAGCCCGCTGGTTTTCTTCATCCTCTGCCTGTCCCCGAACAGCCTTGGTCTCTGATTGGTATGGATTTTATTACAGACCTACCCCCATCCCGTGGCAACACTGTTGTTTGGGTGGTCGTTGATCGATTCTCCAAGATGGCACATTTCATCCCTCTTCCTGGTCTTCCTTCAGCGCCTCAGTTGGCTAAACAATTTTTTGTACACATTTTTCGTCTTCACGGGTTGCCCACACAGATAGTCTCGGATAGAGGCGTCCAATTCGTGTCAAAATTCTGGAGGGCTCTCTGTAAACAACTCAAGATTAAATTAAACTTTTCTTCTGCATATCATCCTCAATCCAATGGACAAGTAGAAAGAATTAACCAGGTCTTGGGTGATTATTTACGACATTTTGTTTCCTCCCGCCAGGATGATTGGGCAGATCTTCTACCATGGGCCGAATTCTCGTATAACTTTAGAGTCTCTGAATCTTCCTCCAAATCCCCATTTTTCGTGGTGTACGGCCGTCACCCTCTTCCCCCCCTCCCTACTCCCTTGCCCTCTGGTTTGCCCGCTGTAGATGAAGTGACTCGTGATCTTTCCACCATATGGAAAGAGACCCAAGATTCTCTTTTACAGGCTTCATCTCGCATGAAAAAGTTTGCCGATAAGAAAAGAAGAGCTCCCCCCATTTTTGCTCCCGGAGACAAGGTATGGCTCTCCGCTAAATATGTCCGCTTTCGTGTCCCCAGTTACAAACTGGGTCCACGCTATCTTGGTCCTTTCAAAGTCTTGTGCCAAATTAATCCTGTCTCTTACAAACTTCTTCTTCCTCCTTCTCTCCGTATTCCTAATGCCTTTCATGTCTCTCTTCTTAAACCACTCATCATCAACCGTTTCTCTCCCAAATTAGTTTCTCCCACTCCTGTCTCCGGTTCTTCTGACGTCTTCTCAGTGAAAGAGATACTGGCCTCCAAGACGGTCAGAGGAAAAAGGTTCTTTTTGGTGGATTGGGAGGGCTGTGGACCTGAAGAGAGATCCTGGGAACCTGAGGACAACATCCTAGACAAAAGTCTGCTCCTCAGGTTCTCAGGCTCTAAGAAGAGGGGGAAACCCAAGGGGGGGGGTACTGTTACGCCGAGCGCTCCGGGTCCCCGCTCCTCCCCGGAGCGCTCGCTTCTCTCTCGCTACCGCAGCGCTCCGGGCAGCTCCACTGACCCGGTGCGCTGCGATACCGTCTCCAGCCGGGATGCGATTCCCGATGCGGGTAGCGCCCGCTCGTGATGCGCATCCCGGCTCCCGTACCTGACTCGCTCTCCGTCTGTCCTGTCCCGGCGCGCGCGGCCCCGCTCCCTAGGGCGCGCGCGCGCCGGGTCTCTGCGATTTAAAGGGCCACTGCGCCGCTGATTGGCGCAGTGGTTCCAATTAGTGTGTTCACCTGTGCACTCCCTATTTATACCTCACTTCCCCTTCACTCCCTCGCCGGATCTTGTTGCCATTGTGCCAGTGAAAGCGTTTCCTTGTGTGTTCCTAGCCTGTGTTCCAGACCTCCTGCCGTTGCCCCCGACTACGATCCTTGCTGCCTGCCCCGACCTTCTGCTACGTCCGACCTTGCTTCTGTCTACTCCCTTGTACCGCGCCTATCTTCAGCAGTCAGAGAGGTTGAGCCGTTGCTAGTGGATACGACCTGGTCACTACCGCCGCAGCAAGACCATCCCGCTTTGCGGCGGGCTCTGGTGAAAACCAGTAGTGACTTAGAACCGATCCACTAGCACGGTCCACGCCAATCCCTCTCTGGCACAGAGGATCCACTACCTGCCAGCCGGCATCGTGACAAATATCCTTATCATTTCTTCTTATTATTTCTGCTTATGTAGCACCAACATATTCTGCAGCGCTGTACAGAGCTTGCCACAATTTTTCACGTCAGCTCCTTATGCCTTTTTCCGGTATCAAAAACTTATGTAAGTGTAGTAGAGGGCTCAAGTATCTCTTGGGCAGCCGTAGTATATATCAGCAAACTGATACAGCTATGAGTATGAGTCAATAAACGGCTTATAATCCACATACAGTGCTCCCTCAACATACGATGGTAATCCGTTCCAAACGGACCATCGTTTGTTGAAACCATCGTATGTTGAGGGGTCCGTGCAATGTAAAGTATAGGACAGTGGTCTACAACCTGCGGACCTCCAGATGTTGCAAAACTACAACACCCAGCATGCCCGGACAGCCAACGGCTGTCCGGGCATGCTGGGAGTTGTAGTTTTGCAACATCTGGAGGTCCGCAGGTTGAAGACCACTGGTACTGGAGGTTATACTCACGTGTCCCCACCGCTCCGGACCGTCACCGCTCGTCACCGCTGCCCCTGATGTCGCCTTCCATCGCTGTCGCCGCGTCCTTGGAGTGTCCCCGACACTCCGGCAAGGCCTCTGCTTCCCCGGCATCCTCGCTCTCCGTCGCCGCCATCACGTCGTTACGCACGCAACACCTATTGGATGACGGGACGGCGTGCGCAGTGACGTGATGACGACAATGGAGAGCGCCGACGATGCAGGGGATCCTGAAGAGGACGCGCCAGAGCCCCGAGGACAGGTAAGTGATCGTCAGCGGACCACACGGGGCACCGTAAACGGCTATCCGGTGGCAGCTGAAGCAGTCTGCGCTGCCGGATAGCTGTTTATGCGATGGCCCCGACATACAAAAGCATCGTATGTTGATGCTGCCTTCAACATGCGATGGCCTCTGAGGGGCCATCGCATGTTGAAATTATCGTATGTCGGGGCCATCGTAGGTCGGGGGGGGTCACTGTATTTAGTATTTAAAGGGTTGTTTGACTTAGGGGTTCTACCGTGGAAAACTTTTTTTTTTTAAATCAACTGGTGCCAGAAAGTTAAACAGATTTGTAAATCACTTCTATTAAAAAATCTTAATCCTTCCAGTACCCTTTAGGGGCTGTATACTAAAGAGAAATCCAAAAAAGAAATGCATTTCCTGTGATGTCCTGACCACAGTGCTCTCTGCTGACCTCTGCTGTCCCTTTTAGGAACTGGAGAAAATCCCCATAGCAAACATATGCTTCTCTGGACAGTTCCTAAAATGAACAGCAGAGGTCAGCACTGTGGTCAGGACATCACAGGAAATGCAATTCTTTTTGGATTTCTCTTTAGTATACAGCCCCTAAAAAGTACTGGAAGGATTAAGATTTTTTAATAGAAGCAATTTACAAATCTGTTTAACTTTCTGGCAGCAGTTGATTTAAAAAAAAAAAAGTTTTCTACGGGAGTACCCCTTTAAATATTCTATTATCGCAGCATACAGCACCACCGATCCATTTCTCCCCAGAGATGAAATGTTGGGGTTTTTCCATCAACGACACGTATCTTCTATCCATAGAACATGCCATATTGTTTCTTTTCTCCGAGAGAATTATCCCTTTTAGTGACCATACAGCCCAGCAGTTTTGGACAGAAGAGTTTTCACTATAGATAGAATTAATAAATTTTTGCCATCAGATGATTCTTCCTGATTTGTCTATTGTGTTGAGCCCAGTGTTGGAATACACGTGTAACAATATAGCATGGGAAATATACAGTACACGTTATTACAGTCGGAATATTCTGTTACGGTTGATGCTATTAACAGGTGGTTGCCCTTGGGGAAGAAGCAGATTACTGTGAAAATATGCAGACTGAATGTTGTAGGATTTTACAATGGCCATTGTGTGCAACCCAAGCGTAAGCCAAGCCATGCATGGGAAACCTCATACCTGTACTTTACCAGTGAGTGTTTCATGTTTCTTGTAGGTTTCTGTGCCCATTGTATACCATGAGATAAAGCTGAGGTATAAGGTCAATGGACATCTATAATATATATATATATATATATATATATATATATATATATATATATATATGGTCTTTTGCATTGTCAGTATACAAAGAAAAGGTTGCAGCAGCAGTAGTCAAAAAATGGAGGCTCTTAGTGCACCTTTTGATCAAAACATCACTTCGGATGGGACCCTAAGGGTCTATTCACATGGCAAAACTTCTGCTTACGGAATTCCTCCCCAAATTAAAGCCCATAGACTTCTATGGGATTCCGCACTCCCATTCACACTTCTGAAATTCCGCTTGCGGAATTTCAGAAGTGTGAATGGGAGTGCGGAATCCCATAGAAGTCTATGAGCTTTAAAGGGGTTATCCAGGAAAACGACTTTTTTTTTATATATCAGCTGGCTCCAGAAAGTTAAACAGATTTGTAAATGACTTCTATTAAAAAAATCTTAATCCTTTCAGTACTTATGAGCTGCTGAAGTTGAGTTGTTCTTTTCTGTCTAAGTGCTCTCTGATGACACGTGTCTCGGGAACCGCCCAGTTTAGAAGCAAATCCCCGTAGCAAACCTCTTCTAAACTGGGCAGTTCCTGTGTCATCAGAGAGCACTTAGACAGAAAAGAACAACCTTAAAGGGGTAGTCCAGTGGTGAAAAACGTATCCCCTATCCTAAGGATAGGGGATAAGTTTGAGATCGCGGGGGGTCCGACCGCTGGGGCCCGCTGCGATCTCTCTGTACGGGGCCCCGGCTCTCCGCCGAGATAGCGGGTGTCGACCCCCACACGAGGCGGCGGCCGACACGCCCCCTCAATACATCTCAATGGCAGAGCCGGAGATTGCCGAAGGCAGCGCTTCGGCTCTGCCATAGAGTTGTATTGAGGGGGCGTGTCGGCCGCCGCCTCGTGCGGAGGTCGACACGCCCCCTTCCCGCGGGCTGTCGGGGCTCCGTACAGGAGATCGCAGGGGGACCCAGCGGTCGGACCCCCCGCGATCTGCAACTTATCCCCTATCCTTAGGATAGGGGATAAGTTGCTCACCACTGAGTCACCACTGGACTACTTACTTTCTGGAGCCAGTTGATATATAAAAAAAAGTTTTTTCCTGGATAACCCCTTTAATTTGAGGCGGAATTCCGCAAGCGGTAATTCTGCCGTGTGAATAAACTCTAGCACGGTCATTCCACTTGCCTCTGCTGGGCATATAGCCTCTGACTGGGTGACGTGCAGGATCAATTTGAAAACCTCCTTTGTATTTGCCACAGCAGCGTGCATGTGTTTACTATTTTTCTGTATTTTTTTGCAATGCAAGTTAGGGGGAGAGGCATCCTCTTTAGCCATGATGTATATAGCTATTGGGGAGTATAGAGATTTTAGATTGCGACTCGCGTGGCTACACTTGGGTTACACTTACTCTTACACTCTTTACAGGAAACGGTTCTAGAAGTACCTCCCTACTGCCAGGCTATCATGATGATACTGTAGCATTATCACCTTACCGAGGTGCAGTGGTGGTCCCAGCCTCCTCTTCTGTGTAGTACTGACGGTGGGGCTGGTTAACCTACCAGGAAGTAGGGATGCCAAGACAATCAGGCTCGTGACATATTCGGGATATTCATAAAAATTGGAGTAGGTGAACGTCTTTTTACTCCATTAAAGGGGTACTCTGGCGCTTAGACATCTTATCCCCTATCCAAAGAATAGGGGATAAGATGCCTGATCGTGGGGTTCCCACCGCTGGGGACCCCCGTGATCTTGCACGCCGCACCCTGTTTAAAATCAGTCCCCGGAGCGTGTTCGCTCCCGGTCTGATTACTGTCGATCACGGGGCCGGAGTATTGTGACGTCACGCTCCGCCCCCCCTCAATGCAAGCCTATGGGAGGGAGAGTTGTGACGTCAAGGCTCCGCCCCGTGTGACATCACGCTCCACCCCCTCAATGCAAGTCTATGGGAGGGGGCGTGACATAGGCTTGCATTGAGGGGGCGGAGCGTGACATCACACGGGGCGGAGCCTTGATGTCACAACTCTCTCTCCCATAGGCTTGCATTAAGGGGGCGGAGCATGACGTCACACGGGGTGGAGCCTTGACGTCACAACGCTCTGGCCCCGTGATCGACAGTGATCAAACCCGGAGCGAACACGCTCCAGGGACTGATTTCAAACAGGGTGCGGCGTGCAAGATCACAGGGGTCCCCAGCGGCGGGACCCCCGCGATCAGGCATCTTATCCCCTATCCTTTGGATAGGGGATAAGATGTTTAAGCGCCAGAGTACCCCTTTAATTCATGTGGTGGAAATGTATTATATGGTGCAGGGCTTGTGATAAATCTGGTGCTGATCACATTTCTTCCATCAGTACTCCACTTTGTATGGTGTTTTTCTGCAACTTTTTGTGCAACTTTTTAATCCGTGTGACAATGTGACTTTTTAATAAAGCTGTCCACAGTTAGTTTGTAACTTTTTTTATTTGGTGGTGATTAGTAGTGTTGAGCGGCATAGGCCATATTCGAATTCGCGAATATTCGCGAATATATGGACGAATAGTCATATTCGCGAATATTCGCATAGGCGTAATATTCTCGTTTTATTTTTCGCATATGCAAATATTCGCATGTGCGAAAATTAACATATGCGAAAATTTGCATATGAATAAATGTGCATAAACTAAAATTCGCATATGCGAAAATTACAGTCTCACACAGTAGTATTAGAGCCTTCTTTACACCACATAAGCTGGAAGCAGAGAGGGATGATCACTGTGATGTGTACTGTGAAAAAAAAAAAAAACGAATATTCGTAATTACGAATATATAGCGCTATATTCGCGAATATTCGCGAATTCGCGAATAAAATTCGAATTGCGAATATTCGCGAGCAACACTAGTGATTAGCGCCCTTTTTGGTGGGTTGTGCTAAAGTATGCTAATTTTTTTTTAAAGTCACATGTTCATAAATCTCTGACCACTGCAAAAAAAATCAACCAAAAACGCGTCTACCAATGCAACTATCCAAAAACACAGGTAAATGAAATGTCGCAAAAAACACATTGCGCCAAAATAGTGCAACAAGTTTACCCAAGAAAACCAGGGTAAAATGCTTCATAAATACCCCCCACCGTGTTCTGACTTGTGGCTAGTTTTCTAGTTAACTCCATCTGGTTCGGATGTTTCCTCTTGCTTCTGACACGTTATAATTTTTAACTTTGTCTGACCTTGCCTTGGGCTATGTCTTGGCTCTTATTCTGTTACTTATGCACCTATTTGGTTCTGGCCCAGCTCGGTGACTATCCTTCCCTGTGCACTTTAGTTATGAAAGTATCATCGCCCACTTATGGAGCCATCGCCCAGAGCAGATTCTTCAAGTAGATTGGGGCAGAGGTGCTCGTGGACATTAAAGGGTTTCTCCGCTCCCCAGCGTCCGGAACATTGAGTTCCGAAAGCTGTGTGCGGGCTTCCGTGTTCATGCCCGCCCCCTCGTGACACCTGCCCGCTTAATGCAAGTCTATGGGAAGGGGGGTGTGACGGCCGTCACGCCCCCTCCCATAGACTTGCATTGAGGGGGTGGGACGTGATGTCACATGATGGGGCGTGATGTCATGAGGGGGCGGCAAGAACACGGAAGCCCACACACAGTGTTCGGAACTCAATGTTCCGGACGCTGGGTAGTGGAGTAACCCTTTAAGTCTGCACATAACTATCCGGGAATTCACACATATAGTTGAACACCATCAATATTCATTGGCCTGTGCATTGGGATTTAGGCCTCACAAGGTTGTAGGTTGTTTGGAATCGTAATATATCTGCATACATGAGGCCGTACTGACTGTATATGTGCTTGATGAAACTGTTACCCTATGGAAAAGTAGGTTCCTTATGATGCTTTAGCCGGTGCCTCCATCAGACTCACAATCAGAGTACTAAGATACTACGATGCTTATAGACATTGGTTCTGTGCCCATTCCAAAGGTTTTAAAAATTCTTCTCTACCACAAAGCATGTCAGCTGTCTAGCTGCAAAATGATTAATTTCAAGCTTTTGTCTTTATTAACAAAAGCTAGAGCTTTATTACAGGAAGAAGGATCATAAATGCCTATGGGATTCCTTCCTGGTAAAACAAGTAACCTAAGTAACATGCGACACCGTACCTAAGACCAAAATGTTATATAAACTTACTACGAGAAGGAGGAACAATAGGTAATATGGCTACAGAGTTTAAGTGATAATCGACCTGGTAGTTAAAGGGGTACTCCCATGGAAAACTTTTATTTTTTATTTTTTTTAAATCAACTGGTGCCAGAAAGTTAAAAAGATTTGTAAATTACTTCTATTAAATCTTAATCCTTCCAGTACATAATTTTAGGGGCTGTATACTACAGAGGAAATGCTTATCTTTTTAGATTTCTGTGATGTCATGACCACAGTGCTCTCTGCTGACCTCTGCTGTCCATTTGAGGAACTGTCCAGAGCAGAATATGTTGGCTATGAGGATTTTCTCCTGTTCTGGACAGTTCCTAAAATGGACAGCAGAGGTCAGCAGAGAGCACTGTGGTCATGACATCAGAGAAATCTAAAAAAGATAAGCATTTCCTCTGTAGTATACAGCCCCTAAAAAGTACTGGAAGGATTAAGATTTTTTAATAGAAGTGATTTACAAATCTGTTTCGCAGATCTGGACTGTCTGTAGAATTGTATGTTGAGTCTGGTTTCAACTTACAATGGTCCAGAAAAGACCATTATATGTTGAAACTAATGTATGTTGAGACCATTGCAAGTTGAGGGATCACTGTATATGGGTAGATCAGGAAATATAGCAGTAGGCCAAACAAACATTCCGCCAATAAACTTACTGCATGTGTATGGTTACCTTAAAGGGGTATTCCGGGGTTAACTAACGTTGAACTATCCTGCCCATTATGAATAATTATGCTAGTTTTACATTTACTTGCTATACCGCTCCGCCATAAATCGTCTTCTTTTTCTTCATTATATGGTCCCCCCAGGTCTAGCACTTCCTTTCTGGTCCTGATGACGCTCGTCTCACAATCCTTTGCGACTCGAGGAGACAGCTGGTATACGGGGGCTTGGCTATTTCTTGTATTTCCTCACAAGCCAGTCCCTTGATGACGTTTGCGATCCATCTGTACGTCCTGACGTGCCGGCGTCCCGTGATCTTGGCAATTTGCGCAGGGAACGCAGTCACATCAGGACGTACAGATGGATCGCAAATGTCATCAAGGGACTGGCTTGTGAGGAAATACAAGAAATAGCCAAGCCCCCGTATACCAGCTGTCTCCTCGAGTCGCAAAGGATTTTGAGACGAGCGTCATCAGGACCTGAAAGGAAGCGCTAGACCTGGGGGGACCATATAATGAAGATAAAGAAGACGATCCACGGCAGAGCGGTATAGCAAGAAAATGTAAAACTAGCATAATTATTCATAATGGGCAGGAGATAGTTAAAAGTTAGTTAACCCTGGAATACCCCTTTAAGGACTGATTCAATGCCAGGGGTACTCCGGTGGGAAAACTTTTTTTATTTTTTAAATCAACTGGTGCCAGAATGTTAAACAGATTTGTAAATTACTTCTAGTAAAAAATCTTAATCCTTCCAGCGGCGGGACTCCCGCCATCAGGCATCTTATCCCCTATCCTTTGGATAGGGGATAAGATGTCTAAGCACCGGAGAACCCCTTTAATCTAAAATTTTTATCTTGACATAAACTATGACTAATGAGGTTTTACAAAATATCTCAGAGACTGGTTACAACACAGGGAAACGTAGTAGAGGGTAAAGGTCCTACGTTAGACCACGCTAAGCTCATATATTTCTCCCATCGTAAATAACTAATAAATAAATCAAGTCCACCAAAAGGTGCTGGTGGAGTGCCTAAAACATATACCTGAGTAGGTGCCTAAGTATCTCCAACACCATGAAAAATTTGGTCAAAATATTCTAGTGGACTTGATTTATTTATTAAACTGGTAACAACAATAACCTTTAAGGCAGGAGGATAAGATGTCTGATTGCGGGGGGGGGGGGGGGGGGGGGGGGGCTGCTGCTGAGACCCCCGCCATCTCCCTGCAGCACCTGCATTATATGCGTGTGCTGAATCTCCAGTTTCAGAAACCTCCGTGTTTCTGGGACTGGATGTGACACCACGCCCCCTCCATTCATGTCTATGTCTAGACATGAATGGAGGGGTGTGGGCTGACGTCACGTCCCCAGTCCCGGAAACCTGGAGGTTTCCTAAACTGGAGACTCTCAGCAGCAGCCAGCCCCCCCCCCCCCCCCCCCCCCCCCCCCCATGCGATCAGACATCTTATCCCCTATCCTTTGGATAGGGGATAAAAAATTTTTGCCCCGAATACCCCTTTAAGCCTAGTTTTAACATGAGTTTTTAGAAGTAGATGTGTAACTGAATACCTTAAAGGAGTAGTCCAGTGGTGAACCCAGTGGTGAACAACTTATCCCCTATCCTAAGGATAGGGGATAAGTTTGAGATCGCGGGGGT
Organism: Hyla sarda; assembly: GCF_029499605.1. Classification (NCBI taxonomy): domain Eukaryota; kingdom Metazoa; phylum Chordata; class Amphibia; order Anura; family Hylidae; genus Hyla; species Hyla sarda. The sequence continues at coordinate 35,450,760 of NC_079197.1, read as the reverse complement.
CCGACCGCTAGGGCCCCCTGCGATCTCCTGTACGGAGCCCCGACAGCCCGCGGGAAGGGGGCGTGTCGACCTCCGCACGAAGCGGCGGCCGACACGCCCCCTCAATACAACTCTATGGCAGAGCCCCAGCGGTCGGACCCCCCGCGATCTCAAACGTATCCCCTATCCTTAGGATAAGGGATACGTTTTTCACCACTGGACTACCCCTTTAAAATCAGACACAACACTAGGTTGAAATGGCTATTGATTTTTTCGTGATAAGGTATAATTTGTGATAATGTACTTAGATTAATAGAACATCTAACAAAGTCCTTTGTCTTAGATTCTCAACTGGAAAACCTGTACCTGGCGTGTAAGGTGGTTGGATGCTTTATTATAATCTGTGCCCTCTTTGTTCTGAGAATCTGTGGCTGGGAGCACAGGTTTTGGCATGTCAGACAATAAAAGAGGAATTTGCCACCATAAAACCTTAATATAAACACTGTCTAATAATCTCAATTAGTAATCTCAATGTCCTTTGTTTTCTATTAATTCCTTTGTCCTTTCTGTTCTGTTAGTACATTTCCCTTTCAGCTTTCATTCTTTTTTATTATTCAGAGTCCATACAAGCTCTGATGGCTACCCTGTGCTCCCTCCGAGGAAGTCCCGCTAAGCTTAGGACCTCCTCAGCCAGTGTCTCTTATGATGGAAGACCATGGACTGTCTCTGCGTCTACTGTGCTCTCTTCTTCCCTGGACCATGGATCAAATGAGAAAGAGGTGATGCAGAATCTGAACAGTCGTCTCGCCAGTTACTTGGAGAAGGTTTGTGCCCTGGAAAAATCGAATCAACAACTAGAAATCCAAATTCGGGAAAAGTTATCGGAGAAAGCCATTGTGAAGAAAGACTACAGCGATTACTTTACTCTGATTAATACCCTCAGGAAGCAGGTGAGACATAAAGACTCTCTATGATGTACAGTGTTATGGCTCAGTACAGGGTGGTTCTAATACATTGCTGGGCCCAGTGCAAATACTTTTCTCCTGAAAGGGGTTTTCAAATATATTTAAAAGCTTTTTAAAGAACCTAATTGATGTCCTCAACAGGCTCCTATAGAAGCCTTTTTTAAAGGGGTACTCCGGTGAAAACCTTTTTTCTTTTAAATCAACTGGCTCCGGAAAGTTAAACAGATTTGTAAATTACTTGTATTAAAAAAATCTTAATCCTTTCTGTACTTATTAGCTGCTGAATACTACAGAGGAAATTCTTTTCTTTTTGGAATGCTCTCTGATGACATCACGAGCACAGTTCTCTCTGCTGACATCATTATAATAATAATAACTCTTTATTTATTGTTGTCCTTAGTGGGATTTGAACCCAAGGCCCCAGCACTGCAAGGCAGCAGCGCTAACAACGGAGCCACCATGCTGCCCTCAGCATACATCTGCTATGGATGGTTGCTAAAATGGACAGATATGTCAGCAGACAGCACTGTGCTCGTGATGTCATCCGTGTTCCAAAAAGAAAGGAATTTCCTCTGTAGCATTCAGCAGCTAATAAGTACTGGAAGGATTACGATTTTTAAATAGAAGTAATTTACAAATATGTTTAACTTTCTGGCACCAGTTGATTTAAAAGAAAAAAGGTTTTCACCGGAGTCCCCCTTTAACCTTCTTTTTTCTCTTTGTCCCTTTCTATTTGGTGCCCTTGTATACAATCCTTTAGGGCTGGCCATGAGCAGGATCACCTTAGCCATGCCAAGCTGAAAAACTTTAAATCCCATGATTCCATTTCCACTCTCAGACTCTTTACACTAAAGAAAAGGGTATCTAGAAGCTCAAAAATACAAATGCAGATTAATGCAAAAATCCTTATTAGAAAAAGAAATCAATAAAACATACATAAAATGAAGCTGGCACAGTAAGATAACAACATGGATGACGTGACAGGGGTAAGGTGGTCACATACTTAATAAATATACGCATAGTAAAGAACGCCCTATCATATACTATAAGATAAAGTACAAGTGTAAGAATAATCAGACAGGGAACAACATTAGTGAACCAGTACTAGAGGATATAGAAACCTTACTCAGGTCAATGCCAAACCCCTACATATGTTTCGCTCCGTTGATCTTCCTCAGGGGGCTTCCTCAGACGATATAGAAACCTTACCCAGGTCAATGCCAGACCCCTACATATGTTTCGCTCCGTCGAGCTTCCTCAGGGGGCTTCCTCAGAGGATACAGAAACCGTACCCAGGTCAATGCCAGACCCCTACATACATACATTTCGCTCTGTCGAACATATGTAGGGGTCTGGCATTGACCTGGGTAAGGTTTCTGTATCCTCTGAGGAAGCCCCCTGAGGAAGCTCGATGGAGCGAAACATATGTAGGGGTCTGGTATTGACCTGAGTAAGGTTTCTATATCCTCTAGTACTGGTTCACTAATGTTGTTCCCTGTCTGATTATTCTTACACTTGTACTTTATCTTATAGTATATGATAGGGCGATCTTTACTATCCGTATATTTATTAAGTATGTGACCACCTTACCCCTGTCATGTCATCCATGTTGTTATCTTACTCTGCCAGCTTCATTATATGTACGGTGTGTTTTATTGATTTATTTTTCTAATAAATCAATATATTTTTTTATGTATGTTTTATTGATGTATTTTTCTAATAAAGCCAACGGCTGTCCGGGCATGCTGGGTGTTGTAGTTTTGCAACATCTGGAGGTCCGCAGGTTGTAGACCACTGTTAGAGGAAGTTGTACTCACCTGTCCCCGCCGCTACGGACCGTCCATCGCTGTCGCCGCTTCCCCGAGGTGTCCCCGACACTCCGGCAAGGCCTCTGCTTCCCCGGCATCCTCGCTCTCCATTGCCGCCATCACGTCGCTACGCACACCGCTCCTATCCTACGTCGATGGAGAGCGCCGACGATGCAGGCAATCCTGAAGAGGACGCGCCGGAGCCCCGAGGACAGGTAAGAGACATCACCGGAGCTCACGGGGCACCGTAAACGGCTATCCGGCAGCAGCTGAAGCAGTATGCGCTCCCGGATAGCCATTTATGCGATGGCCTGACATAAAAAGCATCGTATGTTGATGTTGCCTTCAACATGCGATGGCCTCTGAGAGGCCATCGCACGTTGAAATTATCGTACGTCAGGGCCATCGTAGGTCGAGGGGTCACTGTAATATAAATATTTGTCTATGCAGGGGATTTGAAATCAGGACCCTCAATCATCAGGTTACAGTTGTGTCCTGCATACGGTAGCGGTGCCTATAGGCTCCTTCTGAGACTATGTGTGTCTACAACCACTGTAGCCTCCATAACTCCTCTACTACATTCTATACATACAGAATATCTCCCCTAAAGCTAACATTGCCACAGGACAATGATCAAGGGTCTGGAAGCAAATATTTGACAGAAACGTTTTTCTCTACAACGAAAATAGTTCTACACCCCTAAGTTACCTAGGTAGGAAAACAAACAGAAACTACCTGCCCTTGAAGACAATTTCTGTCTCTATTTACTTATGTGTACTATTAGATTCAGATGACTGAACGTTTTACCGTGTTATTCATTAAGCCTCATCTCTCTATTCTAGTGTTTATTTTCTGCACATAATACAATGATGTCTGACTTCTGTCCGTGACTCTTTATGCTATAGTAGTCACCGCTTACAACTACTGGGGCATGACAAAATGTATTAAGTCGGTCTCACATAAGTCCTTTCGGTCCATCAATTTGCTGTAATCTGTTGTTTTATGGTATGTTTGCATTAGGCGTGTTCCTATATTATTATGTGACCATACTATAGCTAAAGTATACGCTAAACATCTGGCTTTGCGAACATTCGAGAAGATGCAAAAGAAAAATCTTCCGTCTCGAAAACTTGGTACTGAGGACTATCTTTGCCAGCAAAGGCTGAGCCATCTGGTGCAACGCCACAAACCAAGAGATGCTGTAGCTTGAAATGTTGACAGGACTAAGGGGTAGGACCCAGCGTATATCACAGTGGGAGATGGTGGCCAGGTCTGGTGGCTCACACTTCCTATTATATTTTGGGTCTTCTCTATCATGTTATCTATGGGGTAACAGGAAAAGTTGCTGAGTTGCCCATAGCAACCAATCAGATCGCTTCTTTCATTTCTGAAAAGACCTCTGAGAAATGAAAGAAGCGATCTGATTGGTTTCTATGGGCAACTCAGCAACTTTTCCTCTGGACAGGTTTTGATAAATCTCCCCCTATCTGTCCTGTGACTATGGGAGTGAGACGATGCCGTAGACTTCAATTATGTCACCTCTCAGTCACATGACACATAAATCAGGATAAAACACGCTAACGTACTAATAATCAATCCAATCAAAACTTTAGATATGTTTCTATGACATATCAAAAGTTTTTTTTAAATGACAATGCCCATTTAAAGGGGTACTCCACCCCTAGACATCTTATCCCCTATCCCAAGGATAAGGTATAAGATATCTGATCTTGGGGGTCTGCTGCTGCGGCACCGAAATCATCCGGTCCAACTTCCCTCCGTGCCTGATGACTAGCGATGCGGCGCTGATGTCACGGCAACGCCCCTCTCGTGACATCACTCGCTTCTCCTCAATGCAAGTCAATGGGAGGGGGCGAGACGGCTGCCAAGCCCCCTCCTGTAAACTTGCATAAAGGGGGTGTGGCCATGATGTCACACGCCTCTGATGCCGCAACAGGCATTATAAGTGTATGCTGGGGGCTGCATGGAGATCATGGGGGTCCCAGCGGCAGGACCCTCGCAATCAGACATCTTATCCCCTATCCTTTAGATAGGGGATAAGATGTCTAGGGTCGGAGTACCCCTTTAAGGAACATGACAAAGAGATCAAGGTATGATTTGCCTTGCAAATTCTCCAGAACCCAGAGCTTGTGGAATCCATTCTTCAACGAGTCAGAGCTGTTGTGACCCGCACAAAGGGGCTACACATTATAAGACAAATCTGTGCTATTATATAAGACATTTACAATTTACTTGAGCGTTATGTTCAGTTACTGCAGTCAAAACAGTGTGAGATCTAATTTCATCAGAAGGTATATAAGAAAGTGGCTTTTTACTGGTGTTTAAAGCCATTATACCTTCGTATTAATGAGATTCCCACCAGCGTTTATAGGGTTCGGGAGAAGAAAACCTTTCAAGAGATCGGGGGGAGGGGGTTTGTAGCGATGTCAAAAAATGCGTCTGACAACCCCCGTCTGCCCTGTACTGCCCATCGGTGACTGTTACTTTATGAAATCCAGAATCTTTTATGCAAAAATGAATATGAATAGAATCTTCTTCTTAAAGGTGCTTTCTTATTCTTTCAGATTACAGATACAGTGTCTGAGAATACAAAGCTCCTATTGGCTATTGACAACAGCAAACTGGCTGCAGATGACTTTAAGGAGAAGTAAGTATAAGAAATATACAGCCTGTCTGAAGGCTAGTGCTGGTTCTATAGAAATTAGGCCCTGAGTAACAAGTAGCCCCTTTTGCCATCCTTAGACAGTATTTCACATGATTTCAATCCTCAAAATACTGCCATATAATACCAAGACAATACTGCCATATACAGTCCACATAACAACACCCTATCATTATATGCATCTTACAAATAATGCTTGAGAAATACTACTAAAATACAGCTAAGAGTGGGTTCACACCACGTTTTTGCAATACAGTTTTTTTTCAGGTTTTTGATTTAAAAAAAACGGATTCCTCAAAACCTGACTAAACTGTATCAAAACGTGTGTACAAAGTTTTATCTGTATATGGTTGAAAACCGTATACGGTTTGAAAAATGATGTCCGGTTGCATCCGTTTTTTAAGAAAAAAACCACATACGTTTTGAACTTTTCACTCCATTGTGAATAAAGTTTCACTTGTTTGATTGAAATTCCAAGAAAAAAAACTGTGCAAAGTCAAAAACCGTATGGTAAAAACTGGAAGGAACCATACACACATATAGGTCAGTACAGTTCCCATTGACTCCTATGTTAAAAAATAAAATGTATACGGGTCAATATGGTTTTTCACCCTGACCAAAAACCGTGGTAGGCCACGGTTTTCTGTCCAGAAAAAAAAAAGTTAAAAACCGCGTGGTGTGAAAAACAGAGACAACCGTATGCAATATGGTGCATACGGTTTTGAATGGAAAGTCTATGGCCACGGTTTTCTGTACAGTTGCATAAGTTTTTTTTTTTTTTTAAACGTATCCAAAAACTGTATAGAAAATCGTGGTGTGAACCCACCCTAAGTAGACATGGGCACGATGGAAAAATGTGGTTTTGTTCATTTACTTTAGGTAGGAGCATTTTTTCGTTCCGTTGTTTTTGTTTTTCGACTTTATTAGGTATTCTGAACTTTTCTTTATTGACACTGCAGAAAATTTTGTTAGGCTACGTTTCCACTTGGTTTTTTTTCTGGCAGCATTTGGAATACTGCCACTGCAGTTTTTGAGCCAAAGTCAGAAGTGGATCCATAATGTAGGAGCAGTGTAAGTCCTTCCTTTATACGTCCTATTCCTTTTGAATACACTTTGGCTTTGGCTCGAAAACTGCAGTGGCAAATATCCAAAAACTGCCAGAAAAAAAAACAAGTGGAAACTTAGCCTTAAGGAGGTGCTCTGCCCCTAGACATCTTACCCCCTATCAAAAGGATAGGGGACAAGATGTCTGATCATGGAGGTCCCGCCGCTGGAGACCCCCGCAATCTTGGCTGCGGTACCCCAGACATCCTGTGCATGGAGCGAACTTCGCTCCATGACAGATAACTGGCGATGCCGGGCGGAGGCTCGAAATGCCACGCCCCGCTCGTGCAAGTCTATGGGAGGAAGTGTGACGGCCGCCACGCCCTCTCCCATAGACTTGCATTGAGGGGGCGTGGCCGTAACATCACAAGCGGGGCGGGACTGTGACGTTATGAGCCTCCGGAGCTGCACCCGACGCTCTAAACGATTGTCAGGTGCAGCAGGGAGATTTCGGGGGTCCCCAGCGGTGGAAGCCCCACTATCAGATTTAGGGGCGGAGTACCCCTTTAAGTTTAGTTTTTTTTGTTAAGTGCATTTTTCATTCAAACATTTTAGTTTTTCAAACTCATTCACTATTCTAAACTATTCATTATTCCGGAGTAAAATTATCGTTTCCGACTGATGCAGCATTCGTAACTGCGTTCTTTCGGAAAAGTTGCAATGGGGGAGATTTATCAATTAGGCATGTTGGATTTTAGCTGCCTGACCCTTTTTGTTTTCAAAGAGATAAGCCAGTATCAGAGCTGTATGGAAGCAGCCCTCTCTCCATATTAAAACATATGAAAACTCGGCTGAGCCAGACAGTTGTACGAAGTGAATAGTAAGATAGCTTTTGGCCAAACCAAACTTTCGGCTGACAGCTATCTAACCAATTCTTACTAATACATCCTATGTATTGGGCGGGGTGAAGGAACCCTGCTCACAAGCTGAGCGCGCTGCATACCTGGTGAGTACCAGCTGCCATTAGCTAATGAGCAATATCAGCATGCGGATGTCAGTCATTTAAGCCTTAAAGGGGCACTCCAGTGGAAACCTTTTTTTTTTTTTTTTTTTTTAATCAACTGATGCCAGAAAGTTAAACAGATTTGTAAATTACTTCTATTAAAAAATCTTAATCCTTCCAGTACTTATTAGCTGCTGACTACTACAGAGGAAATTATTTTTCTTTTTGGAACACAGTGCTCTCTGCTGGCATCACAAGCACAGTGCTCTCTGCTGACATCTCTGTCCATTTTAGGAACTGTCCAGAGCAGTGTATGTTTTCTATGGGGATTTTCTCTTACTTTGGACAGTTCTTAAAATGGACAGAGATGTCAGCAGAGAGCACTGTGCTCGTGATGTCAGCAGAGAGCTCTAAGATTTTTTAATAGAAGTAATTTACAAATCTGTTTAACTTTCTGACACCAGTTGATTTAAAATAAAATAAAAAGATTTCCACCTGAGTACCCCTTTAAATAGTGATTGCAGCATTCTAAAGGCTAAATGATAGGTGTCATGTTTGTAAGATCCTCCAATCACCACCTCTGCAATGTTTAAATAGTGATTGCAGAATTCAAAAGGCTAAATGATAGGTGTCATGTTTGTCAGATCCTCCAATCACCACCTCTGCAATGTAATCGTGAGGTTGTCACCGTACACTATGAGAGCCGGAGGCCTTTACTAGGTCTTTGTGCCTGCCATACTAGATCTGCTTATACAGTCTCACGCAGGCTCTATGAGCAGAGGGCTGATTACACTGATCAGTATAATGCAATAGCATTACATTGATTGCTTATAAAAGTCGCCTAAGGTGTCTTAAGCCCTTCTTGCTATATTTGTATACACATCATAGCGGCAAGGTAGTTAACGCTCTGCGATGGGTATATCCATGATAGAGTGTTAAAATGCTGAAACTCTACGGGAACGGTGATCATGGCGGGAGTCGGCTGTCATACACAGCCGAGCACCCGCCGCAACTGTCACTCCACGCCGTCCTCCAGAATATAAGGCTGCTGATAAGTAATTAAAGTTTAGTATTTTTTTTTTTAATAGAATTAATACATTTGTATAACTTTCTGAAACCATTTCATTTAAGTATGCTAGATACAGATACAACACATCTTCTATAGTTTGCAGCTGGCTTTGCAATTGTCCAGTGTATCTGTTTGTCATATGGTTTTGACTTCATGGCTTATTACAGGTAAAATATTTTATTAGTTTACAGCAGAACTGAGCCTCTTTTTAAAACAGCAGTATAAGTAAATGAACCCTCTGCCATACAAGCTATAAAAGAAGCAGACTTGCCATGTTAAGAATTTGTTTTCCTTTTTCCTCATAAAGTACCGTGTATACTCGAGTATAAGCCGACCCGAATATAAGCCGAGGCCCCTAATTTCACCCCAAAAACCCAGGAAAAGTTATTGACTCGACTATAAGCCTAGGGTGGGAAATACATCATCCCCCCCATGTCATCATCCAGACCCCCGTCATTAACACCCTTGTCATCATCACCCCTGTCATCATCACCCTGTCATCATCACTCCATCATCATCACCCCGTCATCATCACTCCGTCATCATCACTCCGTCATCATCACTCCGTCATCATCACTCCGTCATCATCACTCCGTCATCATCACTCCGTCATCATCACTCCGTCATCATCACTACGTCATCATCACCCCGTCATCATCCCCCTTCATCATCACTGCCTGTCAATCCCTTCATCAGTGGTCTTCAACCTGCGGACCCCCGGATGTTTCAAAATTACAACTCCCAGCATGCCCGGACAGCCGATGGTTGTCCGGGCATGCTGGGAGTTGTAGTTTTGAAACATCTGGAGGTCCGCAGGTTGAAGACCACTGAGAAGGGATTGACAGGCGGAGAGTTCACTCGAGTATAAGCCGAGGGGGGCGTTTTCAGCACAAAAAATTGTGCTGAAAAACTCGGCTTATACTCGAGTATATACGGTATGTCATGAAGTAATAATCTGCACAGGCCCTAAACCTTCATCATCAATGCAAACATTGTATTTTTATTAGGTGGAACACAGAATGTGCCTTACGTCAGTCTGTAGAACGGGATATGAACGCTCTGCGAAAAGTGAGGGATGATCATGCAGTTATATGTGACAGTCTGAGCACTGATGTGGATAGCCTGCAGAGTGAGCTCCTGACCTTAAAGAAGGACCACAAAGAGGTACCATCAATAATTTACTAAGAGGCATCCCATCTTATGCTATTTATAACTAGTGGTGGATTCTTAAACAGTTTCTATGATCAGAGCAATAGAGCTTGAAGTGCATATGTAACAATGAATGCCATTCGTTTTGTTATCCCCTTAAAGGGAACCTGTCAGATTGAAAATACAGCTCAGTCTGCAGGCAGTGTATTATAGAGCAGAAGGAGCTGAATAGATTGATAAATAGTATTGTGGGAAAAATTCCAGGATAACTTTTGCTTTATTCATGTAAACCTCTGCTCATTCTGGGCTTAGAAGTCATGTGGGAGGTCCTACTAAATGATTGACGGCTGTCATTTATGGGGGAGGGAACACCCACATGACTACTTAGTGCAGAATGAGCATGTATACAGTATAAATCAATAAATGACAAGTTATCCTGGATCTTTTCCCACAAAACTATATATACATACATATACATATATATATATATATATATATATATATATATATAGATTAGTTAGGAGTAGCCGTATTAGTCCAGTGATGCAAAAAGCAAAATCATCGGTAGTTGCAGTATCTTGTAATACCTTTTTTATTGGACTAACAAGATTTTGTAGAGACAAGCTTTCGGGATTCCTCCCTTTATCAAGTCATAAGCATTTCTGAGTTCACAAGGAGAAAACACAGGTTCTATCTCACAAAATATGCAGGGGTTAAAACAACATTAGTGGAGAATGGACATTAAGTTGGGCCATAAATTGTATAGCAATAGGACGATAGATACAGATAAGGATGAGGGGGGGGGGGGGAGACTGGAGAGCAGAGGTGAGAATAGTGGTTACACTGGACAGACAATTATACTATAGAGCCATAGACTGAAGATAAGACTAGACAGGGGAGGGGGAGCAGGGGTGTAATGGTGTTAGAGCAGGGAGAGGGTAGAGAGTTTAGCAAAGGTTATAGGAAATTTTGAAGCCAAAATGATAGTTCTTTATGACTCCAAGAACAGAGGACTTAATGTGGATTTAAGCTTCTTATCCCATTATCAAAATTTCCTATAACCTTTGCTAAACTCTCTACCCTCTCCCTGCTCTAACACCATTACACCCCTGCTCCCCCTCCCCTGTCTAGTCTTATCTTCAGTCTATGGTTCTATAGTATAATTGTCTGTCCAGTGTAACCACTATTCTCACCTCTGCTCTCCAGTCTCCCCCCCCCCCCCCCTCATCCTTATCTGTATCTATCGTCCTATTGCTATACAATTTATGGCCCAACTTAATGTCCATTCTCCACTAATGTTGTTTTAACCCCTGCATATTTTGTGAGATAGAACCTGTGTTTTCTCCTTGTGAACTCAGAAACGCTTATGACTTGATAAAGGGAGGAATCCCGAAAGCTTGTCTCTACAAAATCTTGTTAGTCCAATAAAAAAGGTATTACAAGATACTGCAACTACCGATGATTTTGCTTTATATATATATATATATATATATATATATATATACATATATCTCAATATGCTCAGCTCCTACTGGTCTATATATAATGCCTGCAGATAAGATTGTATTTTCAATATGACAGGTCCCTTTAAAGAGAACCAAGCATCTAATTTCCCCATATAAAAAGCTTGGCAAAGTTATATATGGTAAAATCTTTATCCTCACATCCCCGGGGGAGGTTTTTGCCCCAAGGAATGGTGAGGATATGAACTTTGTAAGTCGCACCACCCCCCCCCCCCCCCCAAACACCGCCCTGTTACAAGTCCCCGGGCAGGGAGGTATACTTACCGAGTCCCGATGCTCCGGCGTTAGTGACAGCCCTGTGCGTGAGTGATGGCCCGCGTCACTGCTTCATCTGTTATTTTCACATTTTATCACTTTTGCACAATATAAACATGTTTTATGAAAAAAAGATTTCTGCTGCCACTTAATATTTCAAAGGATTATTGCCTGTCAGATAATAGGAAGATACCAATGGCGGGCCCAGGGGCTTTTTTTAGGCCTCCAATTGCCACCCCCCGATTGTGTAGTGGGGACACCATTAGGGTGACAGACTGAGCCCCGTTTGTCAGTCAAACATGCCTATTGATCACAGCATCTCAGGGGGGTTATACGGCTGTGATCAGAGTTATCGCTTGTTCCAGCAGGTATGGCAGCCCTGTGTAATATAGTCCTGCTGCTCCTGCTGCCACAGATCTTGCATCGATAGCACTGTAGAATCACTATGATGCACATGTACATTACAGAGGAGGAACTAATACCAAAATCATAAAATACATTTTTGTCATGGAGTGTTAAATGGGCACTGTCAGATACAAAAACTTTTGATATGTTGTAAAGCATGTATGACCAATAGGTTTTGCAATTGCTTTCATTAGACAATATTCAGTATTTCTTACTGATAAATCCAGTCAAACAACTGACCCCCTGCCTGCTTGGACACATACTAGTCCTGCTGTGTCCATGCCTCATCACCTATGTCATGGACACACTTCCTTGATTGACAGCTGTGAGCACATTGAGGCCACGCCTGCTCCCTTTCAGAGGAATTCAGACTAGTGAGATAAATGAAAAGTGTAATAAAAAAATAAATAAAGGTGCTAGACACATAAAAATTATATGTACATGGTCAGTATTAGGTACTGAGCGACATATTTAAAAAAAAAATTTTTGTTGGATCTGATGGGAACGCTTTAATTCTGTCCTGGCTAATTTCCTTATATATCAATTTTTCTAAGCTTCAAATCCCCTGCATAGTCATAGAGTTAAATCAGAGTTTTTCAACAGTGTGCCTCCAGCAGTTGCAAAACTACAACTCTTAGCCAAAGGCTGTCCAGGCATGTTGGAAGTTGTAGTTTTGCAACTGCTGGAGGCACACTGCTTGAAAAACACTGAGTTAAATGATACAATTTTGTCTGCCTGCAGCTGCCACTAGGGGGCTTTGTTGCATACCTCAAAGTAGCAGCCGGAGGCAGATAACACTGTAGCATTCAAGGAAAATGTGAAATCTGAAAATTACTTATTGTTTATCAAGTTTTTTTGTGACACATAAGATTCTTTTTTCAATTTACATATAAATAGTTTAAAATGATCCTGAAATCCTAAGTTTTCTTTCTAACCACTATGTCTACAACTAAGCTGAGACTTCTTGTTCTGTACAGATCACTTCCCAGCAGTCTCCTTACCACAGGCAGGATCACTGGGAAACGTGACACCAGCAGATATATAAGACATTATTCACAATAGCTAAAGCTCCGTGTGAAATGACCTCAGCACAGGTCACATAGCATGTCCCGAAAACTCTCCCATTTATGTGAATGGGGTCTGGGCCAGTTTTGTGTGTCAATGTCCATGGGGCTTGCTGTAAAACATATCTCTAAATGCTGTTTAAAAAAACAGCTCGGGCAATATGGCTGCCCCATAATAATGTACAATAAATTAATAAAAAAGTAACAATTGAAAAAAATATATATATATGAAAAAAATAACAACAAAAAAACAAAACATTAACTAGGCGACACACATCAAGGCAACACTTTCCCTTTAACTCTATAGATATGGAAGGAATATGGAGCTGTGTTGAATGTGACATATATTGTGTAATGCAGGATCTTGCCGCTCTGAGAGAAAAACTAGACAGAGGAAAAGTTGAAGTGGCCGTCGATGCAGTCCAAGGGCCTGACCTCACGTCTATCTTGGCTGAAGTCCGTGCACAGTATGAGGATGTAATAAAGAAAAATAAGGAGGAGGCAGACGCTCTGTTTCACACTCAGGTACAATATTATATATGGCATCAAAATGATTGGCACATCACCATTACAGCTTGTGATTGGCTTCAGTCACTTCTCTACTACAACACTTCATTGTTCTGTTCTTGTGTTACACAATAGTCTCAATTGTTTTATAGTATGAAACGCTAACCCTACAACTTGCAAAAGATGATGAAGACATTCGGAAGGCACAAGATGAAGTACGAGAGAGAAGAACCGTGTTACAGGGACTGCAGCTGGAGCTAGAGACGACGGTAAACCAGGTAATGATCGGTGGTCTATATGCCTATATGTCTATATGCGTGCAGCATATCATCGCTTAACGCTGTACTACAGAAGTATATACCAGCATCTGGTTTATGGTAATTTGGCATTCTAAATTACAGGGCGTCAAATTTCCTAAACTCTACTCATGGGTGTCAGTGGGAAATCTACTTTAAAAGCATGTTCCATAATCATTGGAAAATCCACAAACATGTGCCCGATCTGTAACACGAATTGAATTCTTGGCATGGATGGCATACAGATGCTTCCCACTAAGGGATAGGCACCCAAATCCGCAAAGAATATTCTGTAGCAAATATGCATTATAAACCACACATTTCTATTTTGATGTTGATTCTGCATAGGAAAATCCAACAAAAAACTAGACGTGAGCAAAATCTAATAAAACAGGTTAATGACTGTTAACAATAGTTGTATAAATATTGTATTCCGATATGAGAAATCAGGACATGATGATTATACAGAAACGAGTGGTTTTACATAGGTGATGCTTATTACCGTATTTTTCGCCCTATAGGATGTTCCGGCATATAAGACGCACCCAATTTTAAATGAGGAAAATCTAGAATACAATGTTAAGTATAGGTCACAGTGATCTTCAACCAGCTTCAACCAGGTTGAAGACCACTGGTATAGGAGGTAATACTCACATGTCCCCGCCGCTCCGGGCCCGTAACCGCTGCCCTGGATGTCGCCCTCCATCGCTGTCGCCGCGTCCCTGGGGTGTCCCCGTCGCTCTGGAACGTCTCTGCTGCCCGGTATACTTGCTCTCCGTTTTCCGCCATCACGTCGCTACACACGCCGCTCCTATTGGATGACGGGGCGGCGTGCGTGACGACGTGGTGATGACAAAGGAGAGCGCCGGGCATGCAGGGGATCCCGGCACGGAGCAGACACTGAGGAGGCAGGTAAGGTCCCTCCCGGTGCAGCCGGATTAGTGTCACTTTTGCTTCAGACGTGGCGGTCAGCTTTGATCGCCGCATCTGAAGGGTTAATACAGGGCATCACCGCGATCGGTGATGTCCTGTATTAGCCGCGGGTCCCGGCCATTGATGGCCGCAGGGACCGCCGCGCCGTATAAGACGCACCAACTTTCCCCCCCCCCAGTTTTGGGGAAGAAAAAGTGCGTCTTATACGGCGAAAAATACGGTAGTCTGTCCCAGGTGGATTTTGCAGGAAGCTTCTTCAGTGTCACCCATAGTGTTGAGCACGAATATTCGTAATGCTAATTTTTATTGCTAATATCTGCACTTTGCGATTTCGCGATTATTTAGAATATAGTGCTATATATTCGTAATGACAAATATTGTTTTTTTTTGTATTTTTTTTTCTTCACATGCTAATTTTTATTCACATTTTCCATGCAAATTTTCACATGAAAAAAAAAAGTGAACAAACATAGCGAATATGCGAATTTCGCGAACATAGGACAAATAATTGTCAATATATTCACGAAATATCACAAATTCGAATATGGCCCCTGCTGCTCATCACAAGTCCCCCATTGATTGTCTTTCCTGTACTGCCTTTTACTTTATAGCCTAAGTCCAAAGTTGTAAGCCTGCACGATCTTCAATTCAAGTATGGGGAGACACAGGCCTCGCTGGGCCATACAGCTGTCAAGTCAACCATACCATGCTCAGTAAAGTTTCGTGAAGTCCTGTTCATCAAAGAGCACTCATGCACGGAACTTTGCTGAGCATGGTAAGTTTCCTTGGCAACTGTATAGCCACGCGAGACCTGTGTCTTACCAAACTGGAATTGAAGCTCGCAAAGACTCACAACTTTGGACTTACACTTTAAAGGGTACCTCTCATCAAAATAACTTTTGATATATTATAGATTAATGTATGCAGAATACCTTTACAATTGCATGTTATTAAAAAAATATGCTTCTTTCTATTTAATTTTCCACTTTGAAGAAATGACCACTAGGGGTCTCCCTACCAGTCCTGGCAGCAAGCATTTCAGACTCATGTTGGAGTCCTAAACACTACGAGCTGCCAGTCTGCTTTGTTCACAAAGGAGAACACTCAGAGCTGACAGCCTGCTTTGTTCACAGCCTGTTTGGCTGTGAACAAAGCAGGCTGGCAGCTCTGAGTGTTTAGGACTCCAGCATGAGTCAGAAATGCTTGCTGACAGGACTCATCGGGAAAAATACAATAGAAAGAAGCATATTTTTCATTAACATGCTATTGGAAAGTTATTCAACATTCATTAATCTAAAATATATCAAAAGTTTATTTGATGAGAGGTACCCTTTAAAGTGGTACTCCGCTGCTCAGCATTTGGAACAAACAGTTTCGAACGCTGGAGCTGGCGACGGGAGCTCGTGACGTCACAGCCTTGCATTGAGGGTGCAGGGCGGCATGAGGGGGCGGGCTATGACATCATGAGCTGCCGGGTCCAGCGTTCAAAACAGTTTGTTCCAAACGCTGAGCAGCGGAGTACCCCTTTAAGTAGAGTTTCCTCAGTAGCAGCATTTGTTCAGCCGATACTTAGATATATGGATTATTGGAATAAGTCATTCTGGGGACAAAATACATTTGCCTAGGGATAATATAAATGGACTGAATGTGCAGGAATAAAAAAATGAATAACAATTCATGGCTATCCCATCCCAAACCTCCCCCCCCCCCCCCCCCCCCCCATCCTCTACCCTACAGTACTCCTCCTCTTTATAATGTACAGTTGTGGTCACATTATCACATATGCTTATGTTCACCAAAGATGCTATTTTTGATAAATTCTCCTCCGATACCGTCAAACCCATTGGTTAAAGACTAATTTGCATTGCAGGTAAATGCTCTACGACACAACCTTGATGAAACAGAGCTCCGCTACAAGAAAGAACTGGAAAGACTGCAGGGCAATATCATTATAGTAGAACAGGAGCTATCCGAGTTACTGAAGACCATACAGAACAACAAACTGGAATATGAGGCATTGTGGAAGATTAAAGAGACTCTGGAAGCTGAAATCGCTGAATACCGACGTCTACTGGACGGAGAACCACAGTGAGTGTCGGGTGGTGGTGATGGATGGCGGCTTTTTATCTGGTGAATGAGGCCAGTGATTAAGTGCGACACTTTGAGAATGTCACAAGGCGGTGTAATATACAGCCCTCTCTTTGTAAACACAGGCCCCACATTCCGTAGTTGTCCTTGGTGTGTGGGAGCTTCCAATTGACATTCATGTGAGTGTGAAATGTTCAACATAGATTCCTTCTCACATTGTGGGAATATTTCACAGCACTGGTCTTTATTAAAGACAAGTTGGCCTATGACTTGGTTCCCCAGACTTACCATACTGCTGCAAAACCCAGGATAGATTTCTACAGTGGTCCCTCAACATACGATGGTAATCCGTTCCAAATGGACCATCGTTTGTTGAAACCATCGTATGTTGAGGGATTCGTGCAATGTAAAGTATAGGACAGTGGCCTACAACCTGCGGACCTCCAGATGTTGCAAAACTACAACACCCAATATGCCCGGACAGCCAACGGCTGTCCGGGCATGCTGGGAGTTGTAGTTTTGCAACATCTGGAGGTCCGCAGGTTGAAGACCACTGGTATTGGAGGTTATACTCACATGTCCCCGCCGCTCCGGACCGTCACCGCTCGTCACCGCTGACCTGGATGTCGCCGCGTCCCCGTGGTGTCCCCGACGCTCCGGCAAGTCCTCTGCTTCCCCGGGATCCTCGCTCCCCGTTGCCGACATCACGTCGCAATGCACGCCGCTCCTATTGGATGACGGGACAGCGTGTGCAGCGAGGTGATGACGACGATGGAGAGCGCCGACGATGCAGGGGATCCCGAAGAGGACACGCCGGAGCCCCAAGGACAGGTAAGTGATCGTCGGAGGACCACACGGGGCACCGTAAACGGCTATCCGGTGGCAGCTGAAGCAGTCTGTGCTGCCGGATAGCCGTTTATGCGATGGCCCCGACATACAAAAGCATCGTATGTTGATGCTGCCTTCAACATGCGATGGCCTCTGAGAGGCCATCGTATGTTGAAATGATCGTATGTCGGGGCCATCATAGGCCATTGGAGGCGGAGCCGCACGGCACAGTCATGCCGGCACACAGCCCCGCCTCCAAAACTCACTACAGACATAGGGCTGCCGCCGGAAAGCCCTGTGTGTATGGTGAGCAAGGAATACGCAGCATATTTCCTGCTGCTGACGTAAATTTTGCGCAGCGTGAAATACGCTGCGTATATGCCAGGTGGGAACGCACCCTTAGTCTACATTGTGGAGCTTGTAGATTTGTTTATTTCGGACTCCCCCTATATTGTTCAGCAGTGAGGGAACCTGACAAGAGTTCTGTCACCATGTCAGCTCTGATAATATGGGCAGGCCATAGGGCTTTTGTATTCAATAGTTTCCACTAACAGTTGTTCTTACTACTTTTCAGAGAGACAATCGTCATACCTGAACCAAGAGGTAAGTGACCTATACATAATATCAGATCTGAGGGAATATTTATGCTGCTTCATAGCCAGATTTTGCTGTGAGGCAGCCAATGTTTAAATCCTAAATAGTTGACTTGTAAAATATGGGGGAAATTTATTAAAACCTGTGCAGGGGAAAAGTTGACCAGTGGCCCATAGCAACCAATCAGATCACTTCTTTTTTTTTTCACTGGCCCTTTTGAAAATGAAAGAAGCAATCTGATTGGTTTCCTCTTTTCCTCTGCAACCAATCTGATATCTCCTCCTATATCTATAAAAAGATACTTGTCAAGTAATCTGAGTGCCAAAGCATTTTTTGCAATGGTGTTTTTTCATGTCCCCTTTCCAAGAGCCATAACTTTTTCTATATTTCCAACTTAAAAAGTTGCACTGCAGTAACTCAGCACCACCACTACACAATATACGGAGCCAAGGGTTCCAGCTCACATACAATGGTTACATTTGGGTGCTACGGCTATGCCAAATAGCTGATTGATGGCAGTGCTTGGTATCTATACTCCACCAATTAGCTAGTGATGGCCTGTCCTGAAGATAGACCACCAAAAAAGTGCTCTTTAGAAAACAACAAGTTTTCCAGTTTTCACTGACTTAAAGGGGTACTCCAATGGAAACAAATGTTTTTCAAATCACCTGTGCCAGAAAGTTGAACAGATGTTTAAATTACTTCTATTTAAAAATCTTAATCCTTCTAGTACTTATCAGCTGCTGTATGCTCCAGAGGAAGTCGTATGGTTCTTTTTGGTCTGACCACAGTACTCTCTGCTTCCACCTCTGTCCATGTCAGGAGCTGTCCAGTGTAGGAGAAAATTTCCACAGCAAACCTGCTCTGGACAGTTCCTGACATGGACAGAGGTAGCAGCAGAGACCACTGTGGTCAAACTGGAGAGAACTACACAACTCCCTCTGTAGTATACAGCAGCTGATAAGTCCTGGAAGAATTAAGATTTTTAAACAGAAATAATTTCCGAATCTGTATACATTTGTTTTCCACCAGAATACCCCTTTAAGTAAAGTTATTACAGAAATCCGAGGCAGACCATGAGATCTTCACTAAATATTTACATTTTTTATATGCAGGGGATTAGAACACGGATCAGCCCCATTAGAGCATGGCTACATCCCCCCTCCCCCCCCCCCCCCCCCCCACACAAACACATACTCCCCCCACGACCTTTGCATCAGTATGTAACATGTTTTTTTCTGCGTGGATTTCCTACAGATTTTATAAAGATTCCTTTACAGAATCAGCATTATAATTCCTGGGGTAAAAAATCAAGTCTAAACATGTTCTTAGACTGAAGCACCTACAATTAGCAGATTGTCGTGGTTCCAGCTTCTCTAGTCCTTACTGATGCAGTGATTCACATGTAGGGCGAAATACACAAGACCAGGAGTGGGTGCAGATACAATGCTCTCCTATGGCTCGTAAACCTATTCTGGTTCATATTTGGCACTCAAATTTTTTACCTAAATTGTGATACAACGTAATTTACCAAATCTCATTAAATGGGCACTCTCATTAAAACAAATTTTTGCTATTACACTCCTTATGGTAAATAAAAAATATTTCCAATACACTTTGTTTAAAAAAAATGAAGTTTTCTATGTTTTATTTGTGCTTAAAAAAAGCTCAACAGCACATTTTTACCGATCTTATACACAGACTTTGGACCGAAGTCCAAACACAGGAAGTGCAGCCTGGAGTGCTGGGGGGGGGGGTTGCCCAACCAACAGCATATAGCAGTTAAGTGTGAGAGGAGCTATGATTGGATGAGGCTAGACACCCACCCTCAGCACTCCAGGCTGCATTTCCTGTGTTTGGACTTCGGTCCAAAGTCTGTGTATAAGATTGGGGAAAATGTGCTCTTGAGCTTTTTTTTTAGCACAAATAAAACATATTTTTTTATTTACCATAAGGAGTGCAATAGCAAAAAAAAATTTAATGAGAGTTACCCTTTAAAGGTTATTATGTACTTACTGTACTTTTGTGGCCAAGTCCCTTTACAACTATTGATAAGCTAAGTTATTGTTTGGGTGTTTCTCTGAGCTTTAATTTCTTTGTATTTACAGAACCAGATATCAGAACCAAAAAAATAGTCAAAACTGTCACACAGACTCTTGTGGATGGAAAGATTGTCGGTGAATCAAGTGAGGTGGAAGAATACGAGCATGCTGAGAAAGTAAAGAAGTGAACCTGGTCCCCGGCAGCTTCCTCTACATCTAAGTTATGCAGCTAAAAGACCAATGGCGCCATCACAAGTAATGCCAAGCAATGCAGAAAACTGCTTTTCTTGTCATGTAATCTAATGTAAAATGTAATGTAAGTTTATATCAACAGGCTTGTTATAAGCAATGGCATCATCTGAAATTCTGCTCTCTGCCTGCAAGGTTACTATTGTAAAAAAAAAAAATTCAATGCCACGGCCGTGCATTATTCCCATGTGTTCAGACTGCAGAACCTTTGACTGCATTCCTCTAAATGAATGGACTGTAGCGAGTAATGTTTGCATTGCTTCACCTAAAAAATCCTCTACTAATATCTCCAAAAGTATCTTGAAAAACGATTTATAAAAAATGTAAGCTATAGTGTTGGTAATCCATTTCCACATTTAGTCAGTATGTTAAAGGGGTACTCCGCTGCTCAGCGTTTGGAACAAACTGTTCCGAATGGCGGAGCCGGCGACGGGAGCTCGTGACATCATAGCCCCGCTCCCTCATGACGTCACGCCCGCCCCCTCAATGCGAGTCTATGGGAGGGGGCGTGACAGCCGCCACGCCCCCTCCCATAGACTTGCATTGAGGGGGCGTGATGTCCTGACGGATGGGGCTATGACATCACGAAGTCCCGGCGCCGGCTCCAGCGTTCAAAACAGTTTGTTCCAAACTCTGAGCAGCGGAGTACCCCTTTAAGCCAAAGCTAGGTGTCCTACCCAGAAAAAAACTATAATAGAAATTTGCACCTCTTCTATGTAGCTTCCTAGTTCTAGCTTAGGCTTGTTTCACACTATCAAATTACTCCGTTTAGCAAGTTCTGTCGCTAGTTCCGTCCTAAAATCAGCTGTCACCGGCAGTAACCAAATCCTATACGTCCGTTAGAAAATCCCATTATAGTCTATGGGATTTTTCTAATATCCGTTTTAATCCATTATAGTCCGTTATTGATAACGGACGTTATTTTGTGACGGAAGATAGTACGGAAGAAAATAGTTCATGAACTATTTTCTTCCGTACTATCTTCCGTCACAAAATAACGTCCGTTATCAATAACGGACTATAATGGATTAAAACGATATTAGAAAAATAGTTCATGAACTATTTTCTTCCGTACTATCTTCCGTCACAAAATAACGTCCGTTATCAATAATGGACTATAATGGATTAAAACGATATTAGAAAAATCCCATAGACTATAATGAGATTTTCTAACGGACGTATAGGATTTGGTTACTGCCGGTGACAGCTGATTTTAGGACGGAACTAGCGACGGAATTTGCTAAACGGAGTAATTTGCTAGTGTGAAAGAAGCCTAACAGCTACTCATGCAAAACCCTTACTAAAATACTACTGTGTGAATGTGGCCTGACTGCTGAATTCTGCAATGAGAGTCTATAGAATGTGATATTATTGGATCTGGACATCTAAAGCTGAAGAGCGTTTGGGAACTCAATATTTACGATGGAAATTGAAACACTAATAATTGTAAATTTGGGAAATTATATTTGGGATCTGTGAAAAAAGAACATATAAGCTGTTGGGTTTGGAAATATTTTTTATCCAGAATAACTGAATTAATAAAGAAATTGATTTTTCTGTCTACGAGCAACAGATATTTCATAAACTTCTAATAAAAAAGAACTGGTTTATTTTGTTTGTCAAAAGAGATGTGGAGTATTCATGAAACCACTCAATTCTGGATTTGTGGCTAACATTTTTATTTATTTATTTTTAAATCTTCTGGTGCCAGACAGAATTTATAGGAGCAGGAAAAGTTTGCTCCTGCTCTGGACAGTTCCTGACATGGACAGAGGTGTCAGCAGAGAGCACCATGTCAAATTGGAAAGAACTACACAATGTCCTGCAGAGCATACAGTAGCTGACAAGTACTGGAAGGCTTTTTTTATTTTAAATTAGTAATTTAGAAATCTGTATAACTTTCTGCCACCAGTAATAGTAATTACTGAGAAATCTATGCACATGCATGGGGTTGTTTCTACCACATGGACTTATGCAAACCCTATTCAGATCAATGGTACAGTTCTAGGACTTTCTGCAACCGATCCTAAGAATGATCTAATCCATATTTCTCTGGCCTATTACAGTAAGACACATGATAAAATAGTTGTTTCAAATATATTAATTTAGCTCAAGGCCCCAAAATATCTGGGCATGTATCAAAGTTACTTAAAGGGTCGATCCCAAGATCATGAATTATGACCTATGCAGAGGATAGAACATAACTAGCTGATTAGTGGGACTCCGACTGCTGAGACCACCACCAATCATGAGAATCTGTCCCCCGAGTGAATGGAGAGGCAGCACACATGCTTGACCACCACTCATTCTCCAAAGGACTTTCAGTGAATTAGAAAACAGTAGCTAAATTGTAAATGCAGCAAAAAAGGTGCAAGGGGTCACATGACAAGTGCAAGATGCAGGTCATTCAACTGTAAGGCATTATCCTAATAACATACGAGTCCCTTAAATTGAATTCTGTTCCGAGAAGTAAAAGATTCCTCAAAAAAGTATAACAATTTCTCAACATGGGGTAGCTGCCAGCATAAGTAAAATCTCTTCTAGGTATATTTCGATCTTAAAGGGATACTCCGGTGGAAAACTATTTTTTTTAAATCA
The DNA here is from genome assembly GCF_029499605.1 of Hyla sarda. NCBI lineage: Eukaryota > Metazoa > Chordata > Amphibia > Anura > Hylidae > Hyla > Hyla sarda. The sequence goes on along the minus strand of NC_079197.1, from coordinate 35,427,678 downwards.
ACTGGTGCCAAAAAGTAAATTGCTTCTATTTTAAAATCTTAATTCTTTCAGTACTCACCAGCTGCTGTATGCTCCAAAGGAAGTTGTGTAGTTATTTTCTGCCTGAACACAGTGCTCTCTACTGTCACTTCTGTCTGTGTCAGGAACTGTCCAGAGCAGGAGAGGTTTGCTATAGGAATTTGCTCCTGCTCTGGACAGTTCCTGACATGGACAGAGGTGTCAGCAGAGAGCACCGTGGTCAGACAGAAAAAAACTTTAAAACTTCCTCTGTCCAGCAGCTGATAAGGACTGAAAGGATTAAGATTTTTTAATAGAATTAATTTACAAATCTGTTTAACTTTTTGGCACTAGTTGATTTTAAGAAATTTGTTTTCCTCCGGAGTACCCCTTTAAGCCTGTGTATAGAATCTATTACTGGCAATGAGGTCTCTCGACATCACTGCTAATACATCTTCAAGATTTATAGCAGGTGGTGCGAAGTAACTATACTTTTTAATAGGTAAGAATCCCTGGAGAATCTAGAAATAGATATCCAGTATGTTATGGCTCCTGTACCGCACATGGCAAGAGAAGATCACCAGATAAAATATAACCAAGAATGAGTAATATACAGGAGATTATCCTGTTTTAAATCGAATACATCTGCAATGAATTAGTTCAGAGGTAAAAGCTATAACCTCCCTCTGCCAACATTACCCAGCAGGTCCAGTCAGTTAGTCGAGGAGAAAGTTTGGCCATCTGATGGGCACAGAATGCTACCTACAGTATCCATATAATGCACAGTGTCTACTGTAATATTTTTGTGTAAGGGTAAATGGTATGGGTGTTTTTCTAGGGATTAAATTAGGCCCCTTATTTCCAGTAAAGTGTAATGGTAATGCTACAGTAGACAGCAAGACATTTTAGACAATTTGATGCTTCCAAGTTTGTGGTAAAAGTTAGGGTTCGGCCCGTTTCTCTTCCAGTATAACTGGGCCCCAGTACACAAAGGAAGGTCTATAAAGGAATGGTTTGGCGTGTTGAGCTTTGAATTCAACCACATCAAACACCTTTAGGATAATTTGGAATGCAGTTTCTGTGCCAGACCTTCTTATTCAACATCAGTGCCTGACGTCACAATTGTGCTTTTGGCTGAATGGTTACACCTTCCCACAAACACACTCCAAAATTTTATGGAAAGCCTTTCTGAAAGAGTAAAGGCTGTTACAGTCCCAAACATAAACAGTAGTGATCTTCTCATACTTTCCAAAGCCAAATCAAGTAGACTGGTTGGGTAGCTTATTTAAAGAATACACATCTTAAAGGAGTAGTGCAGTGAAAAATAACGTATCGCGGGGGTCCAACCACTGGGATCAGCCTGCGATCTCCTGAATGGGACCCCAGCAGTCTGCCGTAAGCAGCTGTTCCAACCCCCGTGGGAAGCCTTGGCCGACGCACCCCCTCCATGTATCTCTATGGAATGCCAGCGGTCGGACCCCCTGCGATCTATTACTAATACCCTATCCTTACGATAGGGGGATAAGTTAAATTTCACAATAGAACTCCTTTAAGATCTGCCACCTGTTGGATACAGTTCTCTTCTACATGATAGGAATTTCCAATAAGGAAATACTGCCTTTTATAAAACAACTGGCAGCATGAAAAATAAAATTAAGCGCTAGTATTGTAGTTGATGGGTTTGAGGTAGCCCAGTGCCGAAGGGCCAGTGGCTACACTTAACCTAGTTAGGGTGGTTGTAGTCTTAGCTTTGCTGCTTCATTTTTAAATTTATAAGGCCTATGGCCCAGATTTATCAAACTGTGTGAGAGAAAAAGTGGAGAGATTTTTCCACAGCGACCAATCACAGCTCAGCCAACGAGCTCTGGTACAGTGAAAGCTGAGCTGTGATTGGTTGCTATGGGAAAATCCCTCCACTTTTTCTCTCAAACAGTTTCATAAATCTGGGCCTATATCTTTATTACATTGCAAGTGTATTTGCTGTTTTTCTGTGTACTCTAAGCACGCACATGAGTCTAATCCAAGGGTTAACAGTTTCTACCCATAAGTCTAAGAGCAATGGTACTCTGTCACATGTTCAACTACTTACCTAATTAATGCTATGGATAGAGATGAGTGAATGGAAGCTAAAAACCCAAATTTGCTAAGAATTTCATGAAATATTCGATTCACAACGATTGCGAATATCACCGCGATTCTATAGCGCAAATCACTTCATTAACCCCTTAAGGACCGGAGGTTTTTCCGTTTTTGCATTTTCGTTTTTTGCTCCTTGCCTTTAAAAAATCATAACTCTTTCAAATTTACACCTAAAAATCCATATGATGGCTTATTTTTTGCGCCACCAATTCTACTTTGTAATGACGTCAGTCATTTTGCCCAAAAATCTATGGTGAAGCAGGAAAAAAAATCATTGTGCGACAAAATTGAAAAAAAAACGCTGTTTTGTAACTTTTGGGGGCTTCCGTTTCTACGTAGTACATTTTTCGGTAAAAATGACACCTCATATGTATTCTGTAGGTCAATACGATTAAAATGATACCCTACTTATATAGGTTTGATTTTGTCGGACTTCTGGAAAAAATCATAACTACATGCAGGAAAATTAATACGTTTAAAATTGTCATCTTCTGACCCCTATAACTTTTTTATTTTTCCGTGTATGGGGCGGTATGAGGGCTCATTTTTTGCGCCGTGATCTGAAGTTTTTAACGGTACCATTTTTGCATTGATAGGACTTATTGATCACTTTTTATTCATTTTTAAATGATATAAAAAGTGACCAAAAATGCACTATTTTGGACTTTGGAATTTTTTTGCGCGCACGCCATTGACCGAGCGGTTTAATTAATGATATATTTTTATAATTCGGACATTTCCGCACGCGGTGATACCACATATGTTTATTTTTATTTTTATTTACACTGTGTTTTTTTTTTATTGGAAAAGGGGGGGTGATTCAAACTTTTAATAGGGGAGGAGTTAAATGATCTTTATTCACTTTTTTTTTTCACTTTTTTTTTTGCAGTGTTATAGGTCCCATAGGGACCTATAACACTGCACACACTGATCTTCTATGTTGATCACTGGTTTCTCATAAGAAACCAGTGATCAACGATTCTGCCGCATGACTGCTCATGCCTGGATCTCAGGCACTGAGCAGTCATTCGGCGATCGGACAGCGAGGAGGCAGGAAGGGGCCCTCCCGCTGTCCTGTCAGCTGTTCGGGATGCCGCGATTAGCCGCGGCTATCCCGAACAGCCCGACTGAGCTAGCCGGGAACTTTCACTTTCACTTTTAGCCGCGCGGCTCAGCTTTGAGCGCGCGGCTAAAGGGTTAATAGCGCGCGGCGCCGCGATCGGCGCTGCGCGCTATTAGAGGCGGGTCCCGGCTTCACTATGACGCCGGGCCCGCCATGATATGACGCGGGGTTATATCAGAAGAGCAGGACCAAGGACGTACCGGTACGTCCTTGGTCCTTAAGGGGTTAAACTCCAGGGCATCTAAAATGGCGGATCCACATGTCAGTTCATGGGGCAAGGAACGCTGGGAAGGCGGAAAGGGAAGTAGGCCGGATGACCCTTAATCGCATGCAGGATGCAGCTTATCAGCAGCCAGTCACCACTGTGATGTCACAGCCCTATATATCTGGCAGCCATTTTGTGGTTCGTCATAGCATTCATTACACTGCATAGAGATAGGATGGACATCGCGCCTCCTTCCCATAGACTTTTGTCGAGGGGGCGGGCGTAACGTCACGAGGGGGCGGCCTCGAACACGGAAGCCCACACACAGTAGTAATGAACTTCCGGACGCTGCGAGCGGAGCTCCAGAAGGCAGGGCAGTGGAGAACCCCTTTAAATTTCAATGGTCTCATGCTTCAGCAAACTCCAGGCTGTGCCAGCCATTCAGACACTATATGGTCTCCTTATGCTTCAACCAACTGCAGGTTGTGCCATTCAGCCACTATATGGTCTCTTCATGATTCAGCCACCTCCAGGATGTGTCATTCAGCCAATATATAGTTTACTTATGCTGCTGGGCCTGGGCCTAAAAAAAATTATGGTAGCACTAGCTACCAAAAATCTTCAATTTAAATTTCAAAATTCGTCTTTTAATCTTAGGGATTGTGAAGCCCTAGTGTCTACTCATGCTGCTGCCAGCTCCCGGCTGTGTCATTCAGCAACTATATGGACTCCTCATGCTGCCAACACCTCCAGGCTGTGCCATTCATCAAATATATGGTTTACTGATGCTTCAGCCAGCTCCAGTCTGTGTCATTCAGCAACTACATTGTTTAGTGATGCTGCTGGGCCTAGGGCATTACCTATATATGTTTATGGTAGCACTAGGTACCATACATCTTCAATGGAAATTTCAAAATTCATCATTTAATCCGAGGGGTTGTGAAGCCCTCTTGTGTACTCATGCTGCTGCCAGCTCTAGTCTGTGACATTCAGCAACTACATGCTTTAGTGATGCTGCTGGGCCTAGGTCATTACCTATATATGTTTATGGTAGCCCTAGGTACCATACATCTTCAATGGAAATTTCAAAATGCATCTTTTATTCTTAGAGATTGTGAGGCCCTATTGTCTCCTCTTCTGCCTCCAACTACAGGCTGTGCCATTCAGAAACTATATGGTCTCCTCATGCTGACACAAACTCCAGGCCCTCTTACCTTATAAGGGAGGTTGCCTACATCACTAGCACTGTCCTAGTGAAGTCATCCTCCCTATCGTGTTCTGCCACAGATGTATAAGAAAGGGTAGCATGCAGGAGAGACAAACACTATGGGCCTGATTGCAACAAAAAACTGGTGCCAGAAAGTTACACAGATTTGTAAACTACTTCTATATAAAAAATCTTAATTCTTCCAGTAGTTATCAGCTGCTGTATACTACATAGGAAGTTGTATATTTTTTTACTGTCTGACCACAGTGCTCTCTGCTGACACCTCTGTCCGTGTCAGGAACTGTCCAGAGTACAAGCAAATCCCCATAGCAAACCTATCTTGCTCTGGACAGTTCCTGACATGGACAGAGGTGTCAGCAGAGAGCACTGTGGTCAGAATGAAAAGAAGTACACAACTTCCTCTGGAGCATACAGCAGCTGATAAGTACTTGAAGGATTAAGATTTTTAATCAGAAGTAGTTTACAGATCTGTATAACTTTCTGGCACCAGTTGATTTGAAAAAAAAAAAATTCCACTGGAGTACCCCTTTAACATAGTTACTATCCCAAGAAAAGTGCAAAAATAAGCAGGGCTATGCCTAGAAGGACCATATACCGCCCAGGGTAAACCTAGCCTCTGAGTCAAAACACACACCATACATACAGTACAATCACACAGTACAATCACACAGTACATACACACACACACACATCATACATACAGTACACACACACATACATACAGTACACACACACACACACACATACAGTACACACACACACACATACAGTACACACACACATACAGTACACACACACATACAGTACACACACACATACAGTACACACACACATACAGTACACACACACATACAGTACACACACACACACACACATCATACATACAGTACACATACACACACACATACAATACACACACACACACACACAGTACACACACACACACACACATACAGTACACACACACACACATACAGTACACACACACATACAGTACACACACACATACAGTACACACACACACACAGTACACACACACACACATACAGTACACACACACACATATACAGTACACACACACACACACAGTACACACACACACACACACACACACACACACATCATACATACAGTACACACACACACACACATCATACATACAGTACACACACACACACACATCATACATACAGTACACACACACACACACACATCATACATACAGTACACACACACACACATCATACATACAGTACACACACACACACATCATACATACAGTACACACACACACACACATCATACATACAGTACACACACACACATACAGTACACACACACACACACATACATACAGTACACACACACATACATACAGTACACACACACACACACATACAGTACACACACACACACATGCATACAGTACACACATCATACATACAGTACACACACACACACACATCATACATACAGTACACACACACACACACATCATACATACAGTACACACACACACACACACATCATACAGTACACACACACATCATACATACAGTACACACACACACATACATACAGTACACACACACACACACACATCATACATACAGTACACACACACACACATCATACATACAGTACACACACACACACACACATCATACATACAGTACACACACACACACACATCATACATACAGTACACACACACACATCATACATACAGTACACACACACATCATACATACAGTACACACACATCATACATACAGTACACACACACACACACATCATACATACAGTACACACACACACACACATCATACATACAGTACACACACACATCATACATACAGTACACACACACACATCATACATACAGTACACACACACACATCATGCATACAGTACACACACACATCATGCATACAGTACACACACACACACACATCATACATACAGTACACACACACACACACATCATACATACACACACACCATACATACACACACCATACATACACACACACACATCATACATACACACACACACCATACATACACACACACACAGTACATACACACACAGCATACATACACACAGCATACATACACACAGCATACATACAGTACATACACACACACACACATACAGTACATACACACACACATACAGTACATACACACAGTACACACACCATACATACAGTACATACAGTACAGACCAAAAGTTTGGACACACCTTCTCATTCAGGGTTTTCTTTATTTTCATGACTATGAAAATTGTAGATTCACATTGAAGGCATCAAAACTATGAATTAACACATGTGGAATTATATACATAACAAAAAAGTGTGAAACAACTGAAAATATGTCATATTCTAGGTTCTTCAAAGTAGCCACCTTTCGCTTTGATTACTGCTTTGCACACTCTTGGCATTCTCTTGTTGAGATTCAAGAGGTAGTTACCTGAAATGGTTTTCACTTCACAGGTGTGCTGGTTTAGAGGAGGAGGTGTGATGGTGTGGGGGTGCTTTGCTGGTGACACTGTTGGGGATTTATTCAAAATTGAAGGCACGAAGGCATACTGAACCAGCAGGTCTACCACAGCATCTTGCAGCGGCATGCTATTCCATCCGGTTTGCGTTTAGTTGGACCATCATTTATTTTTAAACAGGACAATGACCCCAAACACCCCTCCAGGCTGTGTAAGGGCTATTTGACCAAGAAGGAGAGTGATGACCTGGCCTCCACAGTCACCGGACCTGAACCCAATCGAGATGGTTTGGGGTGAGCTGGACCGCAGAGTGAAGGCAAAAAGGGGCAACAAGTGCTAAGCATCTCTGGGAACTCCTTCAAGACTGTTGGAAGACCATTTCAGGTGACTCCCTCTTGAAGCTCATGAAGAGAATGCCAAGAGTGTGCAAAGCAGTAATCAAAGCAAAAGGTGTCTAGAACCTACAATATGACATATTTTCACACTTTTTTGTTATGTACATAATTCCACATGTGTTAATTCATAGTTTTGATGCCTTCAGTGTGAATCTACAATTTTCATAGTCATGAAAATAAAGAAAACTCTGAATTAGAAGGTGTTTCCAAACTTTTGGTCTGTACTGTACATACAGTACATACACACACATCATACACACAGTACATATACACACACAAACACACACATCATACACACAGTACATACACACACACACCAAACATACAGTACATACATACAGTACACACACACACACACATCAATCATACATACAGTACACACACACACACCATACATACACACACATCATACACACACACACACATCATACATACAGTACATACACACACATCATCCATACAGTACATACACACACATCATCCATACAGTACATACACACACATCATCCATACAGTACATACACACACATCATACATACAGTACATACACACACATCATACATACAGTACATACACACATCATACATACAGTACATACACACATCAGCGACAAGTCTCACCTTCAGGCCGTGGGGGCCCGGTCGCAATGGTGACCTTTGCGACCTCTATAGCTACGCCACTGACAGAGGGGCATACAGGAGTGGCAGAGGGGTGTACGGTGAAACAGAAGGGTGTAAAGGGTTGACAGAGGGGAATACGGGATAACAGAGGGGTGTCCAGGGGTTACAGAGAGGTTACGAGGGGTGACAGAGGTGTAGAGGACTGAAAGAAGGGTGGGGGTGCACTACCTGAAGCTGAGTAGGCCTCTGTCAGTGCTGCCCCTGCTCCTTCCCTCCATCCACATCATTCTGCTGTAGTCCAGAGCTTCTCCACCGGAGAGGGAGGATACATGAGGATTGGAGCTGCAGCATCACTGTCCCGGCACTGCACACAGACTTCCCTCCCCCTAGCCTGCATACCTGTGACTCACAGGTGCGCAGGCCTGGCAGCAAAATAAAAAAAAATTTAGCGCCATATTTCCAACCAGAGTGTCCTGGCACCCTGGTTGGGAATCAATGCCTCAGTGTAATGTGTGCTGGACCCCCTTGCAACAGCGCACCTGAAGCGATTGCCTTGCTGACCTCATTGGAGCTACAGCCCTGGTTACAGAACATGCAAGTGCAAAAAATAAAAACTTCAAAAAAACACTAAAATCTGTGATAAAAGTGCTATCAAAAAAAGAGGTAGTATTATATGTGACAAGGTCATCAAGGGTGGATTTAAAAGGGGGGCAGTTTAAGATGTAGAAATTTCTGCAACAGTCCGTTCCATAAACGGGGAACTCTGAGATTCATGTTTTGACACCAGTTGGTTATAAAAAAAATTTATCCTGATTTGCAATTTTCTTCTACTTAAAAATCTTAACACTTCAACTACTTGTAGCTGGAATAACTGCGGCTACTGGCACCAGACTTGCCCTCAAATGGGTCCTCAAAAAATGATTTAAAAAAATTAAAATAAATTAAAATTATATTAAATAAAAATTAAATAAAAAAATCTCTAATCTCTTCAATTGTGATGCCATATGGTCTCCCGACCCTGCTGCCACATCCACACGCTCTGCGGCAGTGATTCTAATAGCGACGCCTGTAATCTGCATGTGACTTGTACATTTTTAAATATTTAATATAATTTAAACAAATAATTGCTATACAACCCACTGACTGTTGACTGGGGGTTGCTGGTCGAGACATGACCGCTAGCTGATACCAGGAGCTCAGGCCTCCCACTGCGACTCCTGCTGCCACTCGCCCCCTAGTCTGCTGCGACCTCTGCCTGATGAATTTAGGCCTCCGACACTCCTCTGTGCACATCCTGGCACTTCTCTGCCTGACATACATAGTGCGTATATGAGGGGAGTACAATGCGCTACAGTACGCTTAAAAAAGTATTTGTGTACAACACCAGCCAGTAAGTACTTTTGCCTAGCCTTTCACATTATCTGGGCCCTTGAGACTAACAGGAAAAAAGTAGTACACCACTTAGATGTACATATGTGGTATGCACTTATACTTGAGGGGAGAAAAATGCGCTAAAGTATGCTTAAAAAAGTATTGTGTGCATAACACCAGCAGTACACACCAGTGCTGCAGCACACAGTCGCTGTGTTCTACACTCAAAATTGCACTCTCTCTCTCAATCTCACTCCCTTCCCTATCAGTGCTTCTAGGCAGGATTTGTGATTGAGCTGCTGTTCTGTGCAACATACTGTGCAACACACTGCTCTCTGCCCCTATCTGTAATAGAATGCTGTGCACAGTGACTAGAAGGGGAATTGCTGCAGTAAGAATGCTTTTCTGTGAAACACACACTGCTCTCTCTCTGTGCAACAGAATGCTGACTTGACTAGGAGGTGAATTCCTGCTGGAAAAAAAGCTTTTCTGTGCAACACAGCACTGTGTCTGTCCCTAGCTATCTCTCTGCTATGAAAGGATGAAGTGACTGGCCGCAAGATGGTTGCCGATTATATAGGGCTGTGACATCAAAAGGGTGACTGGCTGCTGATAGGCTGCATGCTGCATGTGATTCAGGGTCATTCCGCCTACCCTTGTTCCCGCCTTCCCAGGATTCCTTGCCCCATGTCCTCACATGTGGATCCGCCATTTTAGATGCCCTGGAGCCTGGACCGCACTAAATGAAGTTTCATTAAGTGATTCGTTGCAAATCAAATTTTTCCTGAAATTCGTAACGAATTCAGATTCGGCAGATTCGATTCGCTCATCCCTAGTCACTAAGTCAGAACTACTTCCCTTGGGCACTTCTCCCCCATGCTGGCTGCCGTTAGTCTCGGGGCTTGGAATTAAAATCTTCCTCCTCGGTCACCTATTTAGGCATTAGGGTGGGCAAAACACCGGACACCCTATACCGGCTGAACTATCCCCCTCTCTTTAGTAAAATACAGGCGGAACTAAGGAAATGGATGGGGTCGCAACGTTTATGGGACGGTGCCACTTAATCAAAATGGTCAGCTTTTCCCGCCTCCTATATCCCCTACCCCTCCTTTTGTGTCATGCTGAGGTCTGTCTGCTGAACTCTGCATTTACAAAATTTATCTGGGCAGGTAAAAAGCCTTGTATTGCGCTACAGAAGCTCATGCTGAGCAAACAGGGGGGAACCCCTTAACCTCCCTGGCGGAATGATTCTGTCTGGAAATTTGTACCAAAAGCGGTACAATTTTTTGCATTGAATTTCACATCTCCCCCCGCCCATTTCACATCTCCCCCGTCACATTCCCCCCCCCCCCTTATCACATCTCCCCCTTGTCACATTCCCCCCCCCGTCACATTCTTCCCCTCCATGTTACATTCTCCTCCCCCGTCACATCCCCCCCCCTTGTCACATCCCCCCCTTCATGTCACATTCCCCCCTTCATGTCACATTCCCCCCTTCATGTCACATTCTTCCTCCGCCCGCCCCCCCCCCCCCTTCTCACCATGTCTTGTCCTGCAGCAGCATACACTGGCTTTGCCGGGCAGATTTTAAACCTAGTGTATTTGCTGCAGAACAAGTCCTTTCCCCTTCAGCCAATCACTGGCTTTACACCACTGTGGCCGGTGATTGGCTGGAAACTGAAAGGTCATAGAAGATGAATAATGAAGAGAGCAGAGACCGGAGCGCACGGAGGGGAACAACATCTTCAGGGACCGGGACTAGGTGAGCAACGTTTTTTTTTTTTTATTTTACTCCTTTTTCCTTTTACACTTAGCTCAGTGTTTTTCTAACAGGGTGCCTCCAGCTGTTGTCAAACTACTACTCCCAGCATGCCCAGACAGCCTTTGGCTGTTCGGGCATGCTGAGAGTTGTAGTTTTGCAACAGCTGGAGGCCCCCTGGTAGGGAAACACTGACTTTTAGTATTTTTCTTTACCTGCTCTGGCCGACCCCCGCCATGGGAGCAGACCCGAGCAGATAATCGCATGTTTTCCCGGGGGCCGTATTGCTATATCGCATTGCGCAATATATCGTGCAGCCCGGCCGGAAACTCTGAAATTCTACCCCGAGCGTGACTCGGGGTTACCGATCCTGGCAGGGAAAATTAACCCCGAGTCACGCTCGGGATAACCGCTCAGGAGGTTAAGGACTGAGCCCTTTTTTGCAATTCTGACCACTATCACTTTATACATTAGTAACTCTGGGATGCTTTTACCAATTATTCTGATTCTGAGATCGTTTTTTCGTGACATATTCTACTTAAACACAGTTACTTGCATTCTTTCTTGGTGAAAAATCTAAAAATTTCATGGAAATTTCGAAAATTTAGCATTTTTTTTTACTTTGAAACTCTCTGCTTGTAAGGAAAATGGATATTCCAAATACATTATATATTGATTCACAAATACAATATGTCTACTTTATATTTGCATCATAAAGTTGACATGTTTTTACTTTTGGAAGTCATCAGAGGACTTCAAAGTTCAGCATCAATTTTCCAATTTTTCCCAAAATTTTCAAAATCTGAATTTTTCAGGGACCAGTTCAGTTTTGAAGTGGATTTGAGGGGTCTTCATCTTAGAAATACCCCATTATAAAAACTGAACCCCCCCCAAGTATTCAAAATGACATTCAGAAAGTGTGTTAACCCTTTAGGTGTTTCATAGGAATAGCAGCAAAATTAAGGAGAAAATTCAAAACCTTCATTTTTTACACTCGTATGTTCCTGTTGACCCAGTTTTTGAAATTTTACAAGGGGTAAAAAGGAGAAAAAGCCCCCCGAAATTTGTAACCCAATTTCTCTCGAGTAAGGAAACATCTCATAGGTGGATGTCAAGTGCTCTGTGGGTGCACTACAAGGCTCAGAAGGGAAGAAGCGACAATTGATTTTGGAGAGTAAGTTTTTCTGAAATGGTTTTTGGGGGGCATGTCACATTTAGGAAACCCCTATGGTGCCAGAACAGAAAAAAAAAACATGGCATACTATTTTGGAAACTACACCCCTCAAGGAACGTAACAAGGGGTCCAGTGAGCCTTAACACCCCACAGGTGTTTGACGACTTTTCGTTAAAGTCGGATGTGTAACTTAATATTTTTTTTTCACTAAAATGCTGGTTTTCCCCCAAATTTTACATTTTTGCAAGGGTTATATGATAAAATGGCACCCAAAATTTCTAACCCCATCTCTTCTGAGTATGGAAATACTCCATGTGTGGACGTCAAGTGCACTGCTGGTGCACTACAATGCTCAGAAGAGAAGAAGTCACATTTGGCTTTTGGAAAGCAAATTTTGCTGAAATGGTTTTTGGGGGGAATGTCGTATTTAGGAAGCCCCTATGGTGCCAGAACAGCAAAAAAAAAAAAAAAAAAAAAAACACATGGCATACTATTTTGGAAACTACACCCCTCAAGGAATGTAACAACGGGTACAATGAGCCTTAACACCCCACAGGTGTTTAACAAATTTGGACAGGAAAATGAAAAATATGTTTTTTTCACTAAAATGCTGATGTTACCCCAAATTTTTCATTTTCACAAGGGGTAATTGGAGAAAAATCCTCCCAAAATGTGTAACCCCATTTCTTCTGAATATGGAAATACCCCATATGTGGATGTAAATTGCTCTGCGGGCGAACTACAATGCTCAGAAGAGAAGGAGTGCCACTGAGCGTTTGGTGAGAGAATTTGGTTGGAATAAAAGTCGGGGGCCATGTGCGTTTACAAAGCCCCCCTTGGTGCCAGAACAGTGGACCCCCACATGTGACCCCATTTTGGAAACTACACCCCTCACAGAATTTAATAAGGGGTGCAGTGAACATTTACACCCCACTGGCGTTTGACAGATCTTTGGAACAGTGGGCTGTGCAAATGAAAAATAAAATGTTTCATTTTCAAGGACCACTGTTCCAAAAATCTGTCAGACACCTGTGGGGCGTATATGCTCACTGTACCCCTAATTACATTATGTGAGGGGTGTAGCTGCCAAAATGGGGTCACATGTGGGGGTCCACTGTTCTGGCACCAAGGGGGGCTTTGTAAACGCACATGGCCCCCGACTTTTATTCCAACCAAATTCTCTCACCAAACGCTCAGTGGCACTCCTTCTCTTCTGAGCATTGTAGTTCGCCCGCAGAGCAATTTACATCCACATATGGGGTATTTCCATATTCAGAAGAAATATGGCACATGGCCTTCAATTCTCTCTCCAAAATCCCAATGGCGCTCCTTTTCTGAGCATTGTAGAGCGCCAGCAGAGCAATTTACATCCACATATGGGGTATGTTCTCACTCAAAAGAAATGGGGTTACAAATTTTGGGGAGCTTTTTTCCTATTCTCCCTTATGAAAATGAAAAATGTAGGGTAACACCAGCATTTTAGTGAAAAAAAAAAATTTTGTTCATTTTCACATCCAACTTTAACGAAAATTTATCAAACACCTGTGAGGTGTTAAGGCTCACTATACCCCTTGTTATGTTCCATGAGGGGTGTAGTTTCCAAAATGGGGTCACATCTGGGTATTTGTTTTGCGTTTATGTCAGAACCGCTGTAAAATCAGCCACCCCTGTGCAAATCACCAATTTAGACCTCAAATGTACATAGTGCACTCTCACTCCTGAGCCTTGTTGTGCGTCCGCAGAGCATTTTACGCCCACATATGGGGTATTTCCGTATTCAGGAGAAATTGAGTTACAAATTTTGGGGGTCTTTTTTTCCTTTTAATGCTTGTGAAAATTAAAAAAAAGTATGGGGCAACACCAGCATGTTAGTGTAAATATTTTTTTTATATTTTTTTTTACACTAACAGGCTGGTGTAGCCCCCAACTTTACCTTTTCATAAGGGGTAAAAAGGAGAAAAAGCCCCCAAAATTTGTAACACAATTTCTCCCGAGTACGGAGATACCCCATATGTGGCCCTAAACTATTTCCTTGAAATACGACAGGGCTCCAGAGCGAGAGAGCGCCATGCGCATTTGAGGCCTAAATTGGGAATTTGAATCCGCCATAAAAATACGGAAGTGTTTCCCAAACAGGGTGTCTCCAGCTGTTGCAAAACTCCTAGCATGTCTGGACAGTCAGTGGCTGTCAGGTGTAGTGTAGTGTTTTTAGGATACATTCACACGGTTGGGTTTATAGTGAGTTTGAGCTGGGAGTTTGTGCTGGGGCTGAAAATTTGCCGAATCTCAATTGCTGCAGCAAAAAAATTGCTGTAAACCCACCCGTGTGAGTGTACCCTGTACATTCACATGGGTGGGGGGCAAACATCAAGCTGTTGCAAAACTACAACTCCCAGCATGCAGGGACAGACCATACATGCTGGGAGTTGTAGTTATGCAACAGCTGGAGGCACATTGGTTGTGAAACACTGAGCGTTTGTTACTTAACTCAGTGTTTCGCAACCAGTGTGCCTCCAGCTGTTGCAAAACTACAACTCCCAGCATGCACTGACAGACCATACATGCTGGGAGTTGCTTTTTTGCAACATCTGGATGCACACTGGTTGCAAAACACTGAGTTAGGTAAACTCAGTTTCACAACCAATGTGTCTCCAGCTGTTGCAAAACTGAAACAATCAGCATGAATTGACAGTCGAAGGGCATGCTGACAGTTGTAGTTTTGCAACAGCTGGAGGCACACTGCTACAACTCCCAGAATGCCCTTTGGTAGTCTGTGCATGCTGGGAGTTGTTATGCAACAGGTGAATGCACACTTTTTCTTAGAAAATTGTGCCTCCAGCTGTTGCCTAACTACAACCCCCAGCATGCAGACTAACAAAGGGCATGCTGGGAGTTGTAGTTGGAACTCCAGCTGTTGCAAAACTACAACTCCCAGAATGCCCTTTGGCTGTGCATGCTGCAATTTGTTGTTAAGCAACAGTAGGAGGTGAACACACCTCACCTCCTGCTGTATCCTGCCGCTGGACCACCGCGCTGTATCCTGCTACCGGGAGCAATCCTGCTTCTCCTGTTGCCGCCTCAGCACACGAGGGGACCCCTGCCAGACAAGGGCAAGGTAGGAGACCCCCGCCAGCGCCGATCTCCGCTCCGATTGCCGTCCCCAGCAGGTCTGTGATTGGTGGGTTGTTCAGAGCGATCAATCACATGATCATGAAGGGGCACCGGTGCCACCTCACTCCTGCTGGGTAAGGGTGAATGGGGCTGTCTCTGACATAAAAAAGTTATAGGGGTCAGAAGATGACAATTTTAAACGTATTAATTTTCCTGCCTGTAGTTATGATTTTTTCCAGAAGTCCGACAAAATCAAACCTATATAAGTAGGGTATCATTTTAATCGTATGGACCTACAGAATAAAGATAAGGTGTCATTTTTACCGAAAAATTTACTACGTAGAAACAGAAGCCCCCAAAAGTTACAAAACTGCGTTGTTTTTTTTCTTCAATTTTGTCGCACAATGATTTTTTTTTCTGTTTCACCGTAGATTTTTGGGCAAAATGACTGACTTCATTACAAAGTAGAATTGGTGGTGCAAAAAATAAGCCATCATATGGATTTTTAGGTGCAAAATTGAAAGAGTTACGATTTTTTAAAGACAAGGAGCAAAAAACGAAAATGCAAAAACCCCCGGTCCTTAAGGGGTTAAGGTGATCATTTTGCTTGCCTATTTATCTTCGTAGTGGACTGGATCCACAGATCTTCCTTCCATGCCATCACCGGTCTGGAAGGTGCTCTGGTGTCCCCATGGCGACTTTCCGCATTACTGCACATGCCTTATGCAAGGTTGCCCCAGTCTGTGAAACACTCAGTTCTGTTGAAAGACATGTGGTAGCTTGGAAAAAGGTTCGCAAATTGCACCACCTCCCGTTCCTGATGTCCAAATATTTCCCCCTCCGAGGACAGCCGGTTTTTCCCCAAGGAATTTCCTCTAGGATGCTGGAACTTTGGGAGGGTAGAGGGTTATGGACAGCGGGTGATCTTATGGATCACTCTACTAAAAGCTGGTTATTTCCTTCTGCGCTGTTGACTAAATTCCAACTCCCCTCAACCAGGTCTACTCATTTTGTAAAGATAGACTACGCAACCTTGATAAGGAAGCCCCTATACACGCGGTAGATAACATCATAGGTTCTCACCCTCGTAACCTCACTATCTCCACTCTCTATCCAGCCCTTAAAAAGTTCTTCTGAAAATTGACCCAGATACCCTTTTTTCCTCCTGGGCCAGCTGGATTCCTGATTGAGATATTTCGGAGTGTATCCTACAGGGATGGCATAAGGTTCACAAGAGTGTCATCAATAAGAGATGGCGTGAAACTTATTTTAAATTGGCCCATAAAGCCCTTTACGGCTTCAATATACTCCCCACTCCAGCTTTCCCTAACAGGATCATAGCTTGCCCAAAATGCTCTACTCCACTAACATACTTGGCATGGGGTGTGGTTCTGTCCTTCTACAGTTGATTACTGGCGCATGGTCCAAGTTTACATACACGATACGTAGGATATAACCCTTCCTTTTACACCACGTCCCCTACTTTTCACCAGTTTTAGTCCTCTGGAACAGGTTTTCCCTCCTCTCCTCAAGATACCCCAACTTATACATTTAGTCCTCCTGTTCCCTTTACGCTGCCTGTTTGCCTCCTGGTTGTTCTCTTTTATCCCTACCCATACTATGCTACTCACTCAACTCATTTTGCCTGGTCGATAGGTTAGATACAGAACGGCACAAGACGTGACACACACACAAAAGTTTTTCGATAAATAGGAGGTCTTTATTATTTCAGCATATAAAGAATCAGAAATAGAGGATATGGTGAGGCCCTTTGGCCACACAGAGTGGTACTGTCGGGTGCTATGGGAGATACATTCGGGGCCTTACGTCTTCCCACGCAATGAACGCTGGTAACTTGCACCTTTTTCACTCTCACCTTTACCAAAAGTGTTCTTTTATATTTATGTAACTCTTGATTTTTGTGTTAGTTATCAAGTGAGCTTTTACTGACATGCCCCATAGGCCTTTGTATGGGCAGATGATTGGCCTTGTATGCCTTGCCTTCATTTTTCTGTTTTTCGTCTGATTAAAGAGATTGTTATGTTCGTTTATTTCTTTGTTTTTTTACTAAGAAAATGTAATAAAATATGTTTTAAAAAAAATGTAAGTATGAAAATTAGAAAGAAATAAAATAAAGCTAGAGTTCATGGTGACTTTTGGTGACCCATGAGTCTTTATAAAATCATGGCATTACCACACTGTGGGGGAAATTTATCAAAACCTGTGTAGAGGAAAAGTGGTGTAGTTAGCCATAGCAACCAATCAGATGGCTTCTTTCATTTTTCACAGGCCTGTTTAAAAAAAGAAGCAGCAAACAGGTATGCCCTTGTATGCCTTCAGAGTTTATGTGATGGGTGCAAGGTCGCCCGCAACCTTTCTTCCCACATGGAAACTTTGAGGTAGCATTGTGGCAATGTAATGAGTGCAGTGTGGATCTAGGGCAACCCCAGGTTGTCTTGAAACTCTACCTGAAAATACGTATGTACAGTATATTGAAAATAAAATCGTAACTGGAAATTTGACAATGTTCAAAGTTTTTTCCCAACTTCAGCAAGAATCCAAGCAATGCCATCTAGTAAACCATGCAGTGTAGACGCTTCTGTGTTTTGTACCTGAAAATGATAAATTATTTACATTAAGTGTTGGGGTAAGTCCACATGTAACCATTTTGCTGCAATTTTCAGGAAAGATGTAGCAAAACATTTTACAATTTATTTTTCTATATGTTTTTCCAGCATTTTTTGTAAATAGTTCATGTCTTGGTCAGATTATGGGGAGGTCATTTTAACTAATGAGGGGTATGTAGGGATTTTGAGCCAAAAGCCAAAGCACGGCCATGTCCTTAATATATAGTATACTCTAAGGGTACGTTCCCACACGGCGTATTTTGCTGCGTATTTGCTTCGTATTTGGTGCTGCGTATTTTCCTACCCATTGACTTCAACAGAGAAAATAAAATACGCAGCAGCAAATACGCAGCAAATACGCCGTGTGGGAATGTACCCTAAAAACCTGCTGACATGTCCACTTTAAGCTCTGTTGCATACCCAGATGCATGAAATTAGGCTTTATGAGGTGTACAAAGATTTTTCCTAGGCAGACATTGGGGCAGATTTACTAAAACTTTAATTCTTAGACATTGTAAACCTAGGGCTGTATTGCATAGGCAGGTTGCTACCTGATACAAGCGCTGATCGATATTCGTATATTCATATCAATCAGTACTTGTTTAAAAAGCCCTTTAGAGGGCAACATTTTTAATAGTGAAGTGGTACCCAAACGACCACTGTCGTTTCGCTATTATGCCGCTTCTTCAGGGGGCGCCCTGAAGAAGCAGCATAATTGCGAAACGATCGTTGGGGGTTCAGGTGTAGGTATGGTTTGGCACCCTTTATTGTATACTTTTGGCAGGTATTATTCTTGTATCCTACCAGCTACTGTGGCATTTACTCCTTTTACTTGTAAATTTTGATGTATTTGTGTCCTACCATTGTCCTATATCTTTGTATGTCCACTAGTGCCTATCTATTGCTACTACTTTTTTGTTTTAATTCTAATATCTATTTTTTTTTATTACTAAATTGCATTAATAACGTTAATTTTTTACACTATTACTGTACAGTGAATGTAAACTGTATATAAAAGTTATTAGGATATTTACCCTGTATAGGACCTTCCTAAGGTCATGTGATGGGTGATCACATGATATACCTAGAGCTCCAGAGGCACAGGTAACCACAGGCAACCAGCTACCAATGGGCTTTAGTCCAGCCCCCTGATATATAAAGGTCTGTAGTCTCCACATTCGCTCTCTTATCTCTGGGACCCAAAAGCAAGCACAAGTCCTGTACAAGTCAAGTCCAGCATATCTAGGCCAAAGCCTATAAATCTAGGCCAAAGCCTATAAAAACTTGTTTTTATATATCAACTGGCTCCAGAAAGTTAAACAGATTTGTAAATTACTTCTATTAAAAAATCCTAATCCGTTCAGTACTTATGAGCTTCTGAAGTTAAGGTTGTTCTTTTCTGTCTAAGTGCTCTCTGATGACACTTGTCTCGGGAACCGCCCAGTTTAGAAGAGGTTTGCTATGGGGATTTGCTTCTAAACTGGGCGTTTCCCGAGACACGTGTCATCAGAGAGCACTTAGACAGAAAAGAACAACCTTATCTTCAGAAGCTCATAAGTACTGAACGGATTAGGATTTTTTAATAGAAGTAATTTACAAATCTGTTTAACTTTCTGGAGCCAGTTGATATATGAAAAAAAAGTTTTTTCCTGGATCCTGGATAACCCCTTTAATACAGCTTTTAGAATATAAAAGTGTCAGATCATATACTCAAGATGTTTGATACATTTGGTGCATCTGACTATGTACACACACACACACACACACACACACACACACCATTTTTGAGGCTTATTTTGCAGTCAAAAATTTATATCCCACAACATGGACATGTTTTAGCACATGATCGAAAATACATCCCTGACATTTAATTTGCCATTCGTAACAATTATAGATGTAAAATTAAAATGTGTGGGAACTAACAGTTTTCCCATTGAATTCTGTTGGGGGGGGGAAAAAAGCCTTGTTTCACATTACAAAAAATGGGGCAAAAAAAACTAATTGGAAACATAGTGTCAGACTGTCTAGTCGTATAAGATGGCCTGACGATCACAGTAAACTGAGCGGCTAACCTGTCAAAAAGAGGTGATCAGCCGGTGAGAGTGTTTGCCAGCTCATCGCTGGCCCTATTACACAAGGCAATACTGGCCTGTTTGACCAACTATCACCCCATGTGGTTTACACCACTTACTAGCTGGATTAATTTGCGCCCAAATTTGGTGAAGTTATGTCACATAACATTGCATTTTATGCCACAAACCAGTTTCCTTAAAATACACCATTTTCTAAGAAGCTATTGTCATTTGTTGTGCGTGATGGAAAAAGTGTCTAAAATACATAATTGCAGCAGTTTTTGTGCCACAATTCTGCTAAATGTCCAATAGTAAATCTTCCCCACTGTCTTGTAATGGACTTTAAATCAGTACATAGATATGGCAAAGGGGGTCAATGTAAATCTTTCAAACTGTCCTTGGACTTTACATCAGTATATATGAAAAGTGGTCAATGTCTTTTCTGAGGAATTTGTTTTCAGAGATATGAACATGCTAAGCTTTCTAAATAAATGTGCATAAAAAAAAAATTATATTCCCTAAAGTAATCTTATTTAGAATCACTTTCATTAGTCATAGAATCAAAAGCAAATGACCAGGGAGTCAGGAGTTTGTCTGACGCAGAGAGGAACCATCAGACAGCCAAGTAAAATCAATGGATTTATTAGATGCAACGCGTTTCGCTGCGCATGCGCAGCTTCATCAGGCATCATGATGCCTGATGAAGCTGCGCATGCGCAGCGAAACGCGTTGCATCTAATAAATCCATTGATTTTACTTGGCTGTCTGATGGTTCCTCTCTGCGCCAGACAAACTCCTGACTCCCTGGTCATTTGCTTTTGATTCTACACCTATCCAGGAGGGCTGCAGTGGACCTGCCTTCATATCTCTTCTGCTCCTAACCTTGTTGTGTGTGGGCGCACAACCAACTTCGGTAAGCGGCTTGGGAATCACCTTCCCCCACCCCCACCTGCAAGATCTACTGATCCCGCACATGAGGCGCCTTCCTTCCTTTCTCTAGATTTCATTAGTCATGGCAATGATGAAGGCCTCTGGGAAGTGCTGCAAACTACATTGTAGCAGAGGGTTACAGGTTGACAAGTAGAGGAACACTGTAGAGCCTGGTAACAATCCAATAGCATTTCCATGCCCACATACCAACTAGGACAAAAAACAACTCTCACCATCCATGGTCGATTTAGCTTGTTCAGACACAGCTCATGAGCCAAGTAAACACAAGGGATCCTCTTGTGTTCAGGGCTAGTCACACAAGCTAATAACAACAAAGGTCTCCTCTGGGCTCCAAGGAGAGGATCCACCATCGCCTGGATCTGAGTTACCTCTTCCTCACGATTGTGTGCTGCACAAAAAAAAAAATTAAAATAAAATAAGTCACCAGGGCATTGTCCCCATTATAAAAAAACAAATTGGCATCTATATTGGCACCAATGTCAAAATGACAACCAGATGATCGTCACAGTACTGTAAAGCTCCGGTGTGAAGCCTTCAGTGGCTTTTGCAGGGAAAACTACGCAAATGGATACAAATGGACAGCTATGTAGAATGTGGCCATCCTTAGCATATCTTTTTGTACGAGCTCTCAGTCTTGGCTCATGGATGTGGGTACCAAGCATTGGAGCGAGGAGTTGTGCTATCCTGGCACCTGCATTACCGTACTTGTTGCACTAGCCTTTTAAGGGTATATCGTTGATTTACTATTGGATATTGTTTCTCTATATTACCCATTCTGGCACTTGACAGAATAGCAATCAGGTTTGATGCACTTTATTATAGCTTTCCTGCTCATGCCATACATTATGCTTCTTATTGTGCTGCCAATTGATTGTGTGTGTGTGTGTATATATATATATATATATATATATATATATATATATATATATAAATTATTTTTGTATTTACCCTAAAGTATAATATACAATCATGCCTTATACATATTGATTACTGTAAAATGCAGGTTTCAGTGATGTCGCCCCATTAACTGATTTCTTCATTCCTCCATTTTATATCATTCTGAATAGTTTTTAATGATATTTAATAAAATGTATTATTATTAAGTTCACAGTTTTTTCCTTTTGGGTGTATATTTTATATGGAGTTAAACATACTGTTGCTGTAATCTACCATAGGATTTAAAGGGGAACTCCAGTGGATACAAGTGGAAAACAAATGTTTTAAAAGTCAACTGGTGCCAGAAAGTTAGACAGATTTGTAAATTACTTCTATTTCAAAATCTGAAGCCTTCCAGTACTTATCAGCTGCTGTATACTACAGAGAAAATTGAGTTGTTCATTTCAGTCTGACCACAGTGCTCTCTGCTGACACCTCTTTCCTTGTCAGGAACTGTCCAGATTAGAAGCATATCCGCATAGCAAACCTATCCTGATCTGGACAGTTCCTGACATGGACAGATGCAGGGCCGGATTAAGAGCATCATTGGCCTGGTGCTGAAGATTGTGATGGGCCTTTTTATCAAAGTATATATATGTTCCCCTCACATATAATGCCCCATGCCCTGCCCCCTCAGGGGGCATTATAGGTGCATTATATGGGCACATGACAGGGGGGCCCCTGTCATGTGCCCCTCACAAATAATGCCCCCATGTCCTGTGCTCCTCACATATAATGCCCCCATGTCCTGTGCCCCTCACATATAATACCCCCTGTCCTGTGCCCCTCACATATAATACCCCCTGTCCTGTGCCCCTCACATATAATTTGCCCTTTTCTGTGCATGCACACCGCCCCCCCCCCCAAGTTTTCATAATTCCCCTGTACCATACGGTGCCCGAGCACCTCTTTCCAGCTTTCAAATTTCTCACACGCTGCTCCATTCGTGCAGTGCGAGAGCTGCAGGGGCATGATCTCCGGGCGCTGGCGCAATAATGTGATGTCATCGCGCCGGCCTGCCATGAATGGCGTCCCCACGGCTCACACTGCAAGAATGCAGCAGCGTGTGAGAAATGTGCGGGAGTGGTGGAGCGGGACAGCTGACAGCTCCCGCTCCACCATGCTATAGTACAGGAGGGGCAACAATCTCAGGGGGCAAATGCCCCGTTGCCCCCCTGGATCTGCCACTGGCAGCACGGAGGTGATAGAGCAGGAGTCTCAAACTCAAATTATCTGAGGGCCACTGGAGGTAGCAGCTGGGTGAGGCTGGGCCACATGCGCCCCTTACATATAATGTCCCCATCATGCGCCCCTTACATATAATGTCCCCATCATGCGCCCCTTACATATAATGCCGACATTATGCGCCCCTCATTATCCACCAGCAGTAGCACCCCCATCATCTACCAGCAACCCCCCCCCCCATTCCCCCTACCCCTGTGTGGTAATAGCATGAGCTTATGGATGATGGGGGTGCTACTTCTGGGGGGGGGGCAGCATTAGGCAGGCAGCAGGCTCCCCACATTAGGTAGGTAGCAGTCTCCCCACATTAGGTAGGTAGCAGTCTCCCCACATTAGGTAGAAGCAGGTTCCCCACATTAGGTAGCATTGTCGTCGTCCCCCACATATATACACACACACAGACACACAAACATACACACACAGACACACTTACCTGTCCTGCGCTGCGCTTCTCCTCTCCGGGGCAAGTGACGTCACTGACGTCCTGTGCGGGTCTGCGGAGGGACGTCACATGCGCAATGTCCCTCATCAGACTCGGGCCGGCCAACTGGAGGCACGGAGGAGGGCGGGGTTAGTGAAGCCTTCCGTCATTTAACTCTGCTCGCCGGAAGCAGGGTTAAATGCCTGAAGAAGTTACCTTCCCGGCGCCCGGAACTGCAAGTCCCTGGCGTCGGGCAATACAAATTTCACATTCCTGGTGCGGGCCACAAACTTTCGTTCGTACCGACCGGCGCCCGCGACAATCAAGCTGCAAACTCCCGGCAGGCCGCCGGGCCAATTTTAACGCAGGGGCCTGGAGCTGCCACTCCATCCGCCCCTGCGTTAATCCGGCCCTGGACAGAGGTGTCAGTAGAGAGCACTGTGGTCGACTGGAAAGAACTTCACAAATTTCTCTGTAGTATACAGCAGCTAATAAGCACTGGAAGGGATAATATTTTTAAATGGAAGTAATTTACAAATCTGTTTAACTTTCTAGCACCAGTTGATCAGAAATTTTTTTTTCCCACCGGAGTTCCCATTATTTACTACAGGGGCTACTTTAGCTACACTAAATTTAGTGTTCGGTGTGTATGTGTTGTCCTGACACATCCCTGTGATTTTTTGTTTACCGCTTGTCATTTTGGTAATCCTTATTGAGTTAGGTGGAAAAGTATACATGCAGTGGCGCTACCCAGCAATGATCCAATGCAAGCTAGTTGAGATAAAGGAATAATACTATTAATTATTGACAGCTAAAACAATAAACAGATCGAATAGCAAGACGCGTTTCAGGAGGCTAATGTCCCTCACTCAATGGCAGATGTGTTGACAGAACCATACATCAGGGTTATTAAATGTAAAAAGGGTGCCAAAGGCCTCTGACTCGGGAGCCTTAAGCACCATTTTTCCATTTAAATTACCCTTATGTACAGTTCTGTCCACACATCTGCATTTGAGAAAGAGAGATTAGCCTGCCGAGATTTTCTCCTCGCTCCATTTTGCCTATATGGAACTCCAGAAGCAGGGGTGATTAGCATACGCTCAAGGTGTATTCCAGATAAGAGTCTATTACCCTACATGTCTCACACTTGCTGCTGCTTATTACGCCCACAGTATTACAAAAGGCGCTGAACTCTTTCTTTGCTCTTTTTTCCTCATTTCTCCTCTTTTATGTCCATGTATCATTATATTGTAAGAGTGCACGGTATTGGCTATCCATCCAGGTACAGGGAAACCCTATGTAACTTAAAGGGTATTCCATGAAAAAAAAAAAAAAATTCATATCAACTGTCTCCAGAAAGTTAAACAGGTTTGTAAATTACTTCAATTAAAAAATATTAATCCTTCCAGTACTTATCAGCTGCTGAAGTAGAGTTGTTCTTTTCTGTCTGACCACAGTGCTCTCTGCTGACACCTCTGTCTGTCTCAGGAACTGTCCGAAGCATTAGAGATTTGCTCATACTCTGGACAGTTCCTGAGACAAGCAGAGGTGTCAGCAGAAAGCACTGTGGTCAGACAGAAAAAACTCAACTTCAGCAGCTGATAAGTACTGGAAGGATTCCGGTGAAAAAATTTTCACCGGAATACCCCTTTAAGAGTCTGGCTTCATGAATAATATATGACTAGGTATGTCAATATGTTCACTCTGTGAGATAAAATATATTTTATATTATATATATATATATATATATATATATATATATATATATATATACACACACACACATACATACATATACACACACATACACACACACACACACACACATACACACGGGATGAGTATTTAACTCAGGGAGAGTTCACCACTCCTGGTGTGACGGAGCTTTCAAGGGCCACTAAGCACCCCGCAGGCATTCTGGGTAGGGGAATATGCAAATCTGCTCATTACATCACCTTTTCAGGCGATGTTCCCTGGTATCAGCTTAGCTCCAGTTACGGAATATAAAAAGCTAATCGGGATTAATGCCAAGCCAGAAATCTCTCTCCAGAAGGAAAGAACACCCATCTGCAGACAGCTGTTTCGGGGTACTTGCCCCTCGTCAGTACACAGCAGGGTAATCTGGCTTGGCTGAGATGAGGGGCCTTAGACCAACTAAGGCCACACATTGCGACTATAAGATACAGAAATATTATAGACACTTATTCTGTTATTTTTTATTGCATTTTTAGGAATATAAAACTAAAGAAATTACTGTACAGATGTAAACATTAACAACCATATACAAATACAGGATGAGGAATGAGTGGGGGGAAAAAAAAAACTACATTTGATTTTTAATCCTTAACAAGGTTATGATCTTAAATTTACCCAATCCTATCTAGTGCCTAAAAATAGGTGGCATTGTTTAAAGAGAAATACAATTAAAATGATCTAATGATTCATAGAGACCTGTGAGCATTTACAACCCTTTAGCACTGCTTGTAGATCTCTGCTATTAAATATCTGACACCCAGCAAATGGTCATTCATCTAAATGTTCTGTCAGATTTCTAGAAATAGAAATTTCTAAGCAGTGGCAATGAGTTCTTTAGACCCCCTGTGGAAATCGATTATCCAAGATCACGTACTTTTTTTTTAACTGTAAAAATGTTATTTAAGAGTTTACATATATAAAAGAGGTACTCCGGCCCTAAGACATCTTATCTCCTATGCAAAGGATAGAGGATCAGATGCCTGACCGGGACCACAGCAATCTTGCCGAGTGAGGACCACAGGACCGGAGTATTGTGATGTCACGTCTACGCCCCTGTGTGAGGTTATCCCCCCCGCTATGCAAGTCTATGGGAGGGGGAGTGACGGCCGTCACGCCCCCTCCCATAGACTTGCATAGCGGGGGTGATGTCACACGGGGGCGGAGTCATGACATCACGATACTCCGGCCCTGTGGTCGACACCCGGCAGTTTGTGAGCTGGCAGAGCGGCGTGCAGCTCAAAGAGATGGGTGCTGAATGCAAGATTGCAAGGTTCCCCAGTGGGGGGACCCCTGCGGTCAGACATCTTATCCTTTGGATAGGGGATAAGATGTCTCAAGGCCGGAGTACCCCTTTAATATAAGAAAAATGCATCAATCGGATATCACAAATGGTCCCAAAGGCCCAGACCAAGGTCACAGACTTATGGTATTCTTACTTAAAGGGATAGTCTACCACCTCCTGTCATTATGCTGATCATGGGATATTCACCGCTGAAACCCCTACCGATCGGCTGTCATAAAACCTGCAGCTAGAGTTCAATTTCCAAGCAGCACCACCACAGCACAAATAAAGCATTACACTGTAACTATAGAAATCAGTCAGAAATATATGGAATATAAGAAGCAGCAGCTTTTTTTTACTTGCTTACTTATTTGTGTCTCTGCATTGGCCACATAGATGAAACCATCCACAATTTTGCAAACCTCCTTTACTTGAGGGATCAGACTGTACGCAGCTCTTTGCTCTCCATGCCCCAAACCTTCGGTGATAAACATCTTGTTGACAGCCGCACTCTGCTCTACCCGAGCTCTATCCCTTTCTGAACTTGAAAGAACGAGTGTTAAAAAATATATTATTATTTAATAAAATTATCAACTGTAAATTAATTAAAGCTAAAATTTTCGCATAACGAAACACAAATACATAGAAAATGCAATGTAAACATCTTAAATCTTAAATCACAACAACACGGCTGAAGACAATTTAAGGATTCGTCATACTACTGACAGACAGTCCAAGTTGAGCACAAAACGGCTCCATGACCAAATAGCCGTCACATGTTTCCTCACTTTCCAGTTATCTTCACCATAGCCCCAGGATCTGGCAGTAGAAGATCCTGGCCCCCTCTCAGACACAGCAACTATCCAGCCCCATATGTGCTCTGTTCTCCAAGCCTATGGATGGGTACAGTAAGGATGCGCATAGTTCGGAGCTCTATGCACCCTACTGCTTACTAGTCCAACAGCTCCAGCTGCATCGGGGTTCTTGGCAACTTAAAGGGGTACTCCACTGGAAAACTTTTTTCTTTATTTATTTTTTTTAAATCAACTGGTGCCAGAAAGTTAAACAGATATGTAAATTACTTCTATTTAAAAATCTTAATCCTTCCAGAACTTATCAGTAGAGATGAGCGAACTTCCAGTAAATTTGATTCGTAACGAACTTCTCAGCTCGGCAGTTGATGACTTTTCCGGAGCCTTCAGGTGCTCCGGTGGGCTGGAAAAGGTGGATACAGTCCTAGGAAAGAGTCTCCTAGGACTGTATCCACCTTTTCCAGCCCATCGGAGCACCTGAAAGCTGAACTAATTTATGCAGGAAAAGTCATCAACTGCCGAGCCGAGAAGTTTGTGACAAATCGAATTTACTGTAAGTTCGCTCATCTCTACTTATCAGCTGCTGTATGCTCTAGAGGAAGTTCTCTTCTTTTTTGAATTTCCTTTCTGTCTGACCACAATGCTCTCTGCTGACACCTCTGTCCATTTTAGTAGAAGCAAAGCCCCATAGCAAACCTATCCTGCTCCGGACAGTTCCTGACATGGACAGAGGTGTCAGCAGAGAGCACCGTGGTCAGACAGATAGGAAATCCAAAAAGAAAAGAACTTCCTGTGGAAGTGATAAGCAGCTGATAAGTATTTCAAGGGTTAACATTTTTAAATAGAAGAAATTTACAAATCTGTTTAACTTTCTGGCACCAGTTGATTAAAAAAAAAAAAAAAAAAAACACCACACATGTTTTCCAGGAGAGTACCCCTTTAAGTGACTGACTGCACTATGAATTCTTCATGCCATCTGAGGACGAGGGCGCCACCCTGTGTCATTGTTACTGTATATCAGTTTTTAACAATAAATTTATCAAAATCTGTCAGAAAATTGAAACTCAGTTAATTCAACATTCCACTAGACCCAGGAAAGGCTGAAATGAACAAAAAAAAAAAAAAAACAAGAATAAGTAACACCTGCTGGAAGCTGTTTATGCCAATTACAAGGTATAAGAGCCAAATATGCATATACGTATTCATTCTTCCCACTGAAGGAAATTACATATTTATGACATATTTGGTAAATATTGCTAAGATAGTTTGGATATTTCTGCTCATTTTAATCACATTTATCTTCACCTTGTTCCTTTACTGTTTGAATAAGGATCTAGTATTGCTGTCCCCATGTTAGAAAGCTCAAACTTTAAAAAGTGTACCTGTCGTTAACAAAAACTTTTGATATAATGTAGAAAATACTAATATATGTATATTTTAAACATACATTGATTTAAAAAATTTTATATTTTTGGGTGAAATAATGCTGTCCATGCAGCTTTTGCCTGTGTGTCTATGAGGAGTCCAAATAATAGAAGTGAGGGCAGGACAAGCAGGGCTCTGTGCAGGCTCCTGGCTTGTCAATCATCCTGATGTGTGAGCAGGGAGCGTGTCACTGAGCCTCAGTGCACAGAGCCCCCGCTTGTCCCCAGTGCACAGAGCCCCCGCTTGTCCCCAGTGCACAGAGCCCCCGCTTCTCCCCAGAGGCCCAGAGCCCCCGCTTCTCCCCAGAGGCCCAGAACCCCCGCTTCTCCCCAGAGGCCCAGAGCCCCCGCTTCTCCCCAGAGGCCCAGAGCCCCCGCTTCTCCCCAGAGGCCCAGAGCCCCCGCTTGTCCCCAGAGGCCCAGAGCCCCCGCTTGTCCCCAGAGGCCCAGAGCCCCCGCTTGTCCCCAGAGCCCCCGCTTGTCCCCAGAGGCCCCCGCTTGTCCCCAGAGGCCCCCGCTTGTCCCCAGAGGTCCCCGCTTGTCCCCAGAGGTCCCCGCTTGTCCCCAGAGGCCCCCGCTTGTCCCCAGAGGCCCCCGCTTGTCCCCAGTGCACAGAGGCCCCCGCTTGTCCCCAGTGCACAGAGGCCCCCGCTTGTCCCCAGTGCACAGAGGCCCCCGCTTGTCCCCAGTGCACAGAGGCCCCCGCTTGTCCCCAGTGCACAGAGGCCCCCGCTTGTCCCCAGTGCACAGAGGCCCCCGCTTGTCCCCAGTGCACAGAGGCCCCCGCTTGTCCCCAGTGCACAGAGCCCCCCGCTTGTCCCCAGTGCACAGAGCCCCCCGCTTGTCCCCAGAGGCCCCCGCTTGTCCCCAGTGCACAGAGGCCCCCGCTTGTCCGCAGTGCACAGAGGCCCCCGCTTGTCCCCAGTGCACAGAGGCCCCCGCTTGTCCCCAGTGCACAGAGGCCCCCGCTTGTCCCCAGTGCACAGAGGCCCCCGCTTGTCCCCAGTGCACAGAGGCCCCCGCTTGTCCCCAGTGCACAGAGGCCCCCGCTTGTCCCCAGTGCACAGAGCCCCCCGCTTGTCCCCAGTGCACAGAGCCCCCCGCTTGTCCCCAGAGGCCCCCGCTTGTCCCCAGTGCACAGAGGCCCCCGCTTGTCCGCAGTGCACAGAGGCCCCCGCTTGTCCCCAGTGCACAGAGGCCCCCGCTTGTCCGCAGTGCACAGAGGCCCCCGCTTGTCCGCAGTGCACAGAGGCCCCCGCTTGTCCCCAGTGCACAGAGGCCCCCGCTTGTCCCCAGTGCACAGAGGCCCCCGCTTGTCCCCAGTGCACAGAGGCCCCCGCTTGTCCCCAGTGCACAGAGGCCCCCGCTTGTCCGCAGTGCACAGAGCCCCCCGCTTGTCCCCAGTGCACAGAGGCC
This sequence comes from Hyla sarda, assembly GCF_029499605.1. Taxonomy (NCBI): domain Eukaryota; kingdom Metazoa; phylum Chordata; class Amphibia; order Anura; family Hylidae; genus Hyla; species Hyla sarda. Next base: position 35,397,118 of record NC_079197.1, on the reverse strand, counting down.
CCCGCTTGTCCCCAGAGGCCCCCGCTTGTCCCCAGAGGCCCCCGCTTGTCCGCAGTGCACAGAGGCCCCCGCTTGTCCCCAGTGCACAGAGCCCCCGCTTGTCCCCAGTGCACAGAGCCCCCGCTTGTCCCCAGTGCACAGAGCCCCCGCTTCTCCCCAGAGGCCCAGAGCCCCCGCTTCTCCCCAGAGGCCCAGAGCCCCCGCTTCTCCCCAGAGGCCCAGAGCCCCCGCTTCTCCCCAGAGGCCCAGAGCCCCCGCTTCTCCCCAGAGGCCCAGAGCCCCCGCTTCTCCCCAGAGGCCCAGAGCCCCCGCTTCTCCCCAGAGGCCCCCGCTTGTCCCCAGAGGCCCCCGCTTGTCCCCAGAGGCCCCCGCTTGTCCCCAGAGGCCCCCGCTTGTCCCCAGTGCACAGAGGCCCCCGCTTGTCCCCAGAGGCCCCCCGCTTGTCCCCAGTGCACAGAGGCCCCCGCTTGTCCCCAGTGCACAGAGCCCCCCGCTTGTCCCCAGTGCACAGAGCCCCCCGCTTGTCCCCAGAGGCCCCCGCTTGTCCCCAGTGCACAGAGGCCCCCGCTTGTCCGCAGTGCACAGAGGCCCCCGCTTGTCCCCAGTGCACAGAGGCCCCCGCTTGTCCCCAGTGCACAGAGGCCCCCGCTTGTCCCCAGTGCACAGAGGCCCCCGCTTGTCCCCAGTGCACAGAGGCCCCCGCTTGTCCCCAGTGCACAGAGGCCCCCGCTTGTCCCCAGTGCACAGAGCCCCCCGCTTGTCCCCAGTGCACAGAGCCCCCCGCTTGTCCCCAGAGGCCCCCGCTTGTCCCCAGTGCACAGAGGCCCCCGCTTGTCCGCAGTGCACAGAGGCCCCCGCTTGTCCCCAGTGCACAGAGGCCCCCGCTTGTCCGCAGTGCACAGAGGCCCCCGCTTGTCCGCAGTGCACAGAGGCCCCCGCTTGTCCGCAGTGCACAGAGGCCCCCGCTTGTCCCCAGTGCACAGAGGCCCCCGCTTGTCCCCAGTGCACAGAGGCCCCCGCTTGTCCCCAGTGCACAGAGGCCCCCGCTTGTCCCCAGTGCACAGAGGCCCCCGCTTGTCCCCAGTGCACAGAGGCCCCCGCTTGTCCCCAGTGCACAGAGGCCCCCGCTTGTCCCCAGTGCACAGAGGCCCCCGCTTGTCCCCAGTGCACAGAGGCCCCCGCTTGTCCCCAGTGCACAGAGGCCCCCGCTTGTCCCCAGTGCACAGAGGCCCCCGCTTGTCCGCAGTGCACAGAGGCCCCCGCTTGTCCCCAGAGGCCCCCGCTTGTCCCCAGAGGCCCCCGCTTGTCCGCAGTGCACAGAGGCCCCCGCTTGTCCGCAGTGCACAGAGGCCCCCGCTTGTCCGCAGTGCACAGAGGCCCCCGCTTGTCCGCAGTGCACAGAGGCCCCCGCTTGTCCGCAGTGCACAGAGGCCCCCGCTTGTCCGCAGTGCACAGAGGCCCCCGCTTGTCCGCAGTGCACAGAGGCCCCCGCTTGTCCGCAGTGCACAGAGGCCCCCGCTTGTCCGCAGTGCACAGAGGCCCCCGCTTGTCCGCAGTGCACAGAGGCCCCCGCTTGTCCGCAGTGCACAGAGGCCCCCGCTTGTCCGCAGTGCACAGAGGCCCCCGCTTGTCCGCAGTGCACAGAGCCACGCTTGTCCGCAGTGCACAGAGCCACGCTTGTCCCGATTGTACAGAGCCCCGCTTGTCCCGATTGTACAGAGCCACGCTTGTCCCGATTGTACAGAGCCCCGCTTGTCCTCAGTATACAGAGCCCTGCTTGTCCACCCACACTTCCTGTATTTGGTCTCCTCAAAGAGACACACAGACAATAGCTGTAGGGATAAAAATATACACATGTTTTAACCAATGTATATTACAAATACACATATAATGTTATCTACATTATATAAAAAGTTTTTGATAATGACAGGTACACTTTAAATGAAGTGTTTTTACATTTTCACATGACTACAGTATATGTATGAAGATTTACTTGTGCAAGTGGTGTGCATTTACCGTGTTGTAGAATACAGGGTTAAAATATTAAATTTGTGTTCACCGCTCAGCTGAAAGGTGACACCAGAGCCAACACCTGTGTGGAAAGAGAAAAAAAAGACATATTATTACATGCTAACAAATGGTGCAGGAACCTGTACTTCTAATATCTAAATGGAGAGACATTTATGGATGAACATTTCTTCATTTTAAAACAGTATCATGAAACACTCCTAGATCCTGGGCTCTGCTAAGCCCTTCCCTATATCAGCAGGCCTGATGAAGCGGAGCCTCCGCAAAACGCGTTGCTTTATGGGAAGATAAAAAGTTGCTCTTACCAGAAGACTCCTAGCACCTGTGTTATCCAGCCCCCACTTGGAATATGGACTGTTAGCAATTAGGAACCATTCTAACAGCAGGGGGGGGAAGGGGGGCATGGAGACATGAAGACTGGGGTAGAGAGGCAGCTGAAGGTGTAGAAGAGGCTCCTTAGAGACCAGAATAGGCATAGAGAGAATATCTCAGTCCAGTATAGAAAATAGACTTGTGAAAACTAAAAGGGACTAAGACAAGCTCCCTGGACTCTTAAGTATAGCCAGGCATGTATGAATACGTATTCCATACAGTGCTATACTTACTTAGTCCTTTCTTCTCCAGCTTTAATTATGCCCCTTAGCAAGATTGACAGCTCATGTCACTGCTCTGCTCCCTGAGCAGATCGATGACGTGGGCCGTGCCCGGGCTGTCAATCACACTGAGAGGAAACAGGACTAAGCGAGTATAGCTCCTCGCCTAGGAGGAAAACACTTTCTAACTTCATATACTCACCATCCCTATGGGCAGAAATATCTCCCGCGGATGGTGAGGAAGAAGATTTTGCTATATATAATGTGTTGCTACGCGTTATATATGGTAAAATCTCATGACAGGTTCCCTTTAAAGACACAGTACCCATTTTTTTACTACAAAGGGTTTAGACTGAATTCATATTGTGCATACTGATGTGTGACAGAGGCCTCACATTTGCAGCTGAGGGTGGTTAGCAAACTGATAGGTAGTGGCCTAGCAGTTATAAGAACTCATGAAGATGCAGACCAAATCTAAACAAAGGTGAATGGTGAAAAGCCATTTAAAGTGTCTAAGGCTACTTTCACACTGCCATTGTGACTCGTCCGTAACAGGTCCATTAGGATCTTTTTTTTTTGGCCTTTAATGGCAGTTATCGGGATGGGTCACAACGGGCACCGTCGAATCCCATTCATAATGATGGGGTCCGTTGTTTTAGAGGAGTATAGGGGAGAAAAAAAGATGGTGCCTGCACTAATTTTTCTCCCACTATACTCCCATCATTTTACAATGGCCAGTGACTGCCGGGACATAACGGCAGTGTGAAAGTAGCCTAAATGGGGCAGACTTTGGCAATGAGTATTACCCCAGGGATTCGCAGTGGTACAGTAGACATAGAAAAAGCCAATAGTCACTTTAGTGCAAGCATGTCAAACTCAAAGGCTAACATGGGCCAAAAAACAAGGTTTAAGTTTATGTGGGCCGCATAAAAAACAAACCAAATAAAAAACAAACCAAATAAAACCATGCCCTCCCTGCACAACATTCCATGTCCAGTTTGCACAAAAACCCATGCCCCCCTGCACAAGACCCCATGCCGCCCTCCTTTGCACAAGATTCCATGCCCCCTTTGCACAAGATCCCATGCCCCCTTTGCACAAGATCCCATGCCCCCCCTACACAACACTTCATGACCTCCTTCACAAGACCCCATGCCCCTTTTGTACAACACTCCATGCCCCCTTTGCACAAGACCCCATGCCCCCCTTTGCACAAGACTGTGCAGTATAGTTCCCCACATTAGGTGCAGTACAGTTCCTCCACATTAGGTTGGCAGTATAGTTCCCCCACATTACATGCAGTACAGTTCCCCACATTAGGTTGGCAGTATAGTTCCCCCACATTAGGTGCAGTACAGTTCCCCCACATTAGGTGCAGTACAGTTCCCCCACATTAGGTGCAGTACAGTTCCCCCACATTAGGTGCAGTACAGTTCCCCCACATTAGGTGTGCAGTACAGTTCCCCCACATTAGGTGTGCAGTACAGTTCCCCCAAGTTACGTGCAGTATAGTTCCCTTACATTACGTGCAGTATAGTTCCCCGACATTAGGTGCAGTATAGTTTCCCACATAAGGTGCAGTATAGTTTCCCACATAAGGTGCAGTATAGTTTCCCACATAAGGTGCAGTATAGTTCTCCACATTAGGTGCAGTACAGTTCCCCCACAGACATACAGCCTTCAGGCATATACAGTGTATGGCTGGAGGCTGTATGCCTGTTTACTGCCCCACTTCAGTGTTCCAACCACCGCTCCAGGGTCACAATCTACTGCTATGGCCTATGGGCCATAGCAGTAGTCCCAGGACCGGAGGAGCGGTGGTCAGAACACCGAAGATGATGTGCTGGTGAATGGTGACTTACCATACCCGCGCGTCCTCCTCACTGCTCCGCTCTTCTCCTATGGGCACATGCACGGGATGTCAGTGACGTCCCTGCGTGCGCTACCTCCCGGCGGCCCCTGCTTTTTTAAAGTTAACGTGGGCCCGCAGAGAGGTAACCGGGGCATCCTTGTGTCAAAGGGATGCCGGGCCGCAAAGATATTCATTGTGGGCCGCATGCATGTTTGACACCCATGCTTTAGTGCATCTGTGGATCCTTGACCCTAAATAGGGAACTGCTCAGAAATTGTATGTGTTATTTAGTGTGTTTTACAGAAATCATATGTTTCAGGCGACTATTGTCAAGAAAATAAGTTATTTGTTTAACAGTTAACAGTTTTGCGTCTGATGGCCCCGTTGACTTTTATGAACTGAATCTTGTCTAAGGCTATGTCCACACACAGACTTTTTTTTTCAGTTTTTAGGGCTGTAAAAAAATCCATGTTATAGCTTTTAAAATGAAAAAAATTGCTATATTTAAAGTAAATATACTTTTTTTTTTTAAACCCGTGTAGAGGAAGAGTGGTCTAGTTGCTCATAGCAACTGGCCTTTTTAAAATTTAAAGAAGCAATCTGAGTGGTTGCTGTGGGCACTTGCAACCCTCTTCCTCTACACAGGTTTTGATAAATCCCCCCATAGTCACTATTAGCCTAGTTTTAGGCAAAGTCAATGAGACTATGGGGAACACATTGCAGTACGTGTCAGTACAGGTTGCTGACGTATAGCTGAGACATGTGGTGAAAATGTCTCTTTACAAGATGGCCACACAGACTACACTTCATACATTTTTGTCTTACCATTGATTTGCCTCTGCACTATGCTGACAATGGGTAGCAGATCTGGAGAGGTCATCATTCGTGTAACCAAAGAATCATCTAGTTGCTCAAGACCAGGACCAAACATAGCAAAGCGCGGCTCTCCATGCATGACAAGAGACTGCAGAAAGGAGGTCACTGCTCCATAGATGGGATTTCTGGACCGCATGGACCTTCTGGTTTTCGGGCAGCTCCTTAAATAGCTAGAACCACAAATAGCACTTCTGTTACTTACATGTTAACTGTACAAAACCTCTAATGCTTCAAACTGCACCATAATATCAAAACCATCTGCTAAATTTTGTTAGGGCCCAAAAGACTGGTTTGGTTTGTTTTTTTCGTGGATTTCAATAAGAATCCGCACCTTAGTTCTTGATGTGAACTACAGTACATACAGGAGGTTTCCTTAAATCTGCATCCTGAAAAAAGAATAAAGGAACATGCCACTTATCTGATGCAGAATTTGTGTGGATTTCACATTGGATAGCCAAGAAGGGGACCCACTGAATGGGACCAACCCCATCTAAAACATTAGGTCAGTCCACAGCAAACACAATGTAAAACCACTGCAGAAATCAGGTTATACCCTGAATCTATGCTGCGGAATTCACAACAGATTTTTCAGATGGAGAAGTCCTTTGCGTGAACATATCCTACCTGGTAAGATGATATCCTTCGGTATATACTTCTTTTTATGCAAAGTGTTGAAGGGGTGTATCCATCAGTAGAAAAACAAGTTTATTTCTTCCATAAACAGTGCCACTCTTATCCTCAGGTTGTGTTTGGTATTATATTTTAGTTCTACTGCAGTAAATGGACACGAGTTGTAATGCCACAGGCTACCTGAGGACAAGAATGGCACTATTTTTGGAAGAATATAGCCATGTTTTTCTAATACTGGATAGCCAATTCTAAATACAGGACATTAGTAATATGGCTTGATAAACAGGCAAGCAGAGTAAACAGAGAAAGGCATACATCTCTGAACCCTCACAATAAAAAGCATCTGTTACATAAATCACACAATGGCAACTCTCCCTATTAAGACATCCTCTTCCTCCGCTTTCCTTATATGCCTTTATTATGCTGTTTGGTGGAAGAGAAATTGGTAAAAAGGACTTAAAGTGCTTGAAAGTGTCCTGGAGGCGGGGCCAGCACCGATCCACCATGCTTATCAGCACCAGACTGCAAAGACTGAGTGGCTGATGGCCGGATAGTGTGGGATGCCAATTACTCGGCTGTGACGTTATGGTGAGAGGCATGGCAGATCGGTGCTGGCCAGAACCCGCTGGACCAGCCTCCAGGACATTCTAAAGCAATTTACAACATTCTTTTACCTATTTTCTGGCCATCAAACATGAAAATAAAAAGGTATATAAGGAAAGTGGACATTACTGAGGATTCTTTATGGGGAATGTTGGTACCGTGTGATTTAGGTGACAGAGGCCTCCTCCAATGGATTATCTTACTTAGCTGTGTTGTACAGTGCTGCAACATTCCTACTAAATCACTGCGTGCCTCTGAATTTACATGTATTTCTCTACTGGATTCCATGAGAACAAGCTAAGAAATAATGTACAGTATGCTCAATCACAACCCAAATTACAGTAGCACACAGAGGGCCTACTGTGTGTAATATAGAGATGTGAGACTCTGCACATGACACCATGCATGTGGGTCTGCCTTTCCCATGAGGCCTCAGGCTAGATAATTTCTACACAATCTGACAAACAAAATATGCAGAGGTGAAATATGAAATGTAGAACACAAATAAAGAAACATAGCCGCACATCCACCATTTGTATTTTGATCTACTTGCTTCTCAGCAGAATTTAAAAACTAAGAGGTTGTTCTTATACATTTTGATCAAAAAGTACAAGCCCACTCGCCACATCAAGGCCACCTATTCAGAGGGAGTCACTAACCGGACACTGGCGTAGCACCGGGTGGCGAACACTGCCTCCGAGACACCATGCCCACAGGGGGAGCGACCCAGTGACCAGGCAGCCCTACTACTGCCTGACCAAGCCTCTGGCTCTGGGCTGCACCACCCCACAGACAAAGCATCACAGAAACAATGGCCGCCACAGAGAACCACACCAGTGTGAACACTTACCATGTGCTCCCTATCAGAGGGCTGGGAGAATGTAAATAGGAAACCCTTATGCAGTCTCCTGCTAATTAAAAACGCCAGGGCCGAATGGGTGGAGTGAAGTGCTGGCCATGGAAGAAGGGAGAGAGTACAAATTTACAACACAAACAGAGAAACATAGCTGCGCATCCACCATTTGTTTTACAATAGTATTCTGTCCCCTTTTTCATAGCCAGCACTCCGCTCCACCCATTCGGCCCAGGCGTTTTTAATTAGCAGGAGACTGCATAAGGGTTTCACGTTAAGGGTAGGTGTTCACGTTGGTGTGGTTGCACTGTGGCGGTCATTGTTACTGTGATGCTTTGTCTATGGGGTGGTGTGGCCTAGAGCCAGGGGCTTGGTCGGGCAGCAGTGGACGCTCCCCCTGTGGGCATGGTGTTGCAGTGATGGTGGCTGCAGCTCAGCGCTACGCCAATGTTGGGTTAGGGACCCACTCTAAATAGGTGACCTTGACGTGGCGAGTGGGCTTGAACTTTTTGATCAAAATGTGTACTAACAACCAAATTGTGGATGTGCGGCTGTGTTTTTCTCTATTTTTGTTTTGAAATATGAAATATTAACTATTGTAGAATGTAACTATAGCAATAAAGGCAAAAATAAAACTTGGTGGAAGACATTAACAAAGAGAAGGAACCAGTGTGACATTAAAGGGGCCTTACACAAATAGAAAGACATGGCAGTGGGTTGTGCCTGACAGCTCCAATGAAGCGAATAGCAATAATGCAGAAAACAGTGGACAGGAAAAGCAGAAAAAAGCAACTATATTTTTTATAATCCCACAGAAAACTTTTAAAGTGTTACCGTAATAAAATAAAAAAACACACATGAAATGTCACAGGTGGCTCAGCTGAGTGAAAGTCTTGTTTCCTGCAGTGAATAGGGAGTGGGGAAAAACAGCCCCCAGCTGAGCGCTTGTCCCTATTTGTTTTTACAATCTGTGGGGGTCTCAGCACCCTGACTACAACCAATAAAAACTTTTGACACGTCTCTGACATGTCAACAGCTGTTATAAATGGAAGTAACGTTTTAAGGACCCACATCATGGCTAACCATCACAAGGACCAATATGCATGGTTTCAAAAACAGATTAAATCTTCCGCAAATAATTTAAAGGGGTACTCCACCCCTAGACATCTTGTCCCCTTTCCAAAGCATAGGAGATAAGATGTCTAATTGAGGGGGTCCTGCTGCAGGATGGCTGGTGATGTAGGGCAGAGGCTCGTGACATCATGGCCATGCCCCCTCAATGCATGTCTATAGGAGGGGGCGTGGCCGTGACATCATGTGCCTCCAGCTCTGCACCCGGTGCTCTAAACAAACACCAGATGCAGCGGGGAGATTGCGGGGGTCCCCAGTGGCGGGACTTGAGCGATCGGACATCCTATCCCCTATCCAACTGCTATGGGATAAGATGTCTAGAGGCGGAGTACCCCTTTAAGTTGGTGTTGATGTGGTAGACTCTTGTGTTCACAATACATAATTTAATGAGAAAGAAAAAAAAATGTTCAATAAATTCCTCTGCTTCATAGTAAATGGATCAAAAATAATGCTGAATCAGAGCTTATGTTGTGCAGAATTTTCTGCGGAATCAAAGTCACATTGACCTAATGGCCTTTTTCTACCAGATTCCGATAGAATTCGGATCCTCATGTGAAATTCTGACACAGAAATTCTTTTACTACTGGACTCCACCAGAATTTGGAAATTGACGCGGGAATTCTGCTGTGTGAACGAGCCCTTAGACTTCCTTCACCCAGCGGATTACAGCTTAGTTATAAAACAGCATCCACAATAGTATTATGGGCCTCTGAGGTTCTGTATGCTTCTTGTTTTATATATAGTCATTTTTCTGTACCATTTTAATGCTTTCAGTGCTGCATTCTGCACATGCTGACGCTTTACTTACACGGACATATAATTACACTCCTTCCCATCCGATGATTCACTTAAGCAGGAATTGAGGACTTCCAAGTCCGGCAAGCTGTGACAATCAATGGATGACCAGGTTGGGTGATCCCGCAGCAAAAAGTACTTCCACAGTAGACGGTCCTGCACCATTGAGTGCCAGTATTGATTCGTCATGCCAAGCTTGCACAAGTCTTGCGGTGAGAGAAATGTTAGGATATATAACTGCATATCTATCTGAAAGAGTGTAGAAGAACAGTCGTTAGATAAAAATGCTGATTATAGTCTCATTTATAAAAAATAAAAAAAATAATAGATCAAAGTACAAAGCTTTTTGGACTATGATCTGTTCCCAGAAACAGGAGAGTAAGGTTATGTTCATTCGGCGGAATGTCTGCCCGGAAAATTTCCGGCAGACATTCAACAGACAGCGGGTGCTGGCGGAACATGCCAGCGCTGGGACCACTTGGACGGCATAGACGGCAAAGTGTTTCCGACCTGATTCTGCAGAAAGAATAGAAATGTCTATTCTTTCTGTGGACGTCGGAATTGGGATTTCCGCTGTAGATGTTTTTCTGCGTGCACGGTGCTGCTGATGAATGGGACTCTGCTGCAGTGGAATTTTCAAGCAGAACATTCCCGTGGAATTCTGCTCGGAAATTCCCAAGTGTGAATATAGCCTAAATCTAAAACAAGTAGTGAAGGCAGCCTGAGCGCTTAAGCAAAAAAAGTCTTACATGAGCCCATGAGTGTGAATAATTATGGATCTATAGCATTGATGATATTATAACTATAATCTATAGAGAGAGAAAGCAGCAGCAGAGAATAGATTACATGTTTCTGTTTGATTCCCATCAAATATGACAACTTCAACCGATCTGACCTCAAGGGAACACGATATGTAATTTTGCAATCTAAAGCCGTGTTCTTCAACCTGTGGCTTTTTTTTTTTTTTTTAATTTTTTTTTTTTTACATTTATGATTTTTTTTTTTTTTACATCGTCGACTGCATTACAGATACAAAGTAACTAAGACTTAGCCTAGTTTGAGGAAATTTCTCCTGTAGTCTAGTAAGTAAAGATGAGTCCAGAGCAACAACAAAAAAGTGAGGGAAAAAAACCAACAATTTTGAAATAGGTTTAGATTTAACTTTGACTAAATTCAAGCCATTTAGTCCAATCTCTAGTAAAATGTCTTCAAGGGATATTCCAAGAAAAAAACAAAAACTTTTTTTATATAAATCAACTGGCTCCAGAAAGTTAAACTGATTTATAAATGACTTCTATTACAAAATCTTAATCCTTCCAGTACTTATCAGCTGCTGATGTTGAGTTGTTCTTTTCTGTCTGACAACAGTGCTCTCTGCCAACACCTCTGCTTGTCTCAGGAACTGTCCGAAGCATTAGAGGTTTGCTATGGGGATTTGCTCCTACTCTGGACAAGCAGAGGTGTCAGCACAGAGCACTGTTGTCAGACGGAAAAGAACAACTCAACTTCAGCAGTTGATAAGTACTGGAAGGATTAAGATTTTTTAATACAAGTAATTTACAAATCTGTATAACTTTCTGGAGCCAGTTGATATATATAAAAAAAAAGTATTTTCCTGGAATACCCCTTTAAATGGTTTGTAACAGATGCAATGGATCGCTCCATGTTAAAGTTAAGTTGAACTGTATTAATAATGTGCTGAATATCAGGTACCTCCTTACTTTTCCACTTAGCTGCTACTGCTGGTTTTGAAGGTATAAGTATATGAACTAGAGTAGTTACATCCGAAAAGATTTCTCCCAGATCTAAATGCAATAATGCCACCTCTGGACCCCAGGGAAAGGTGTACCCCATAATCTGATTCAAAATCAAATCGTGAAGTAAGGTGCCAAATATGTGTAGTAAGGTGCCCAATATGTGTAGTAAGGTGCCCAATTGTGTATTAGCGCGCCAACATTTGTCCGAATAATCTGGATACATTTTTGAGAGCTGGTAAGGTGTATAATACCACCTATACAGCCACCAACCTGTGGCTCTCAAGCTGCTAAACAACTACAATGCCCAGAATGCCCTGATGGCAGTGTCCTGACCTCAATGTTACATGATATTGTGGTGGCCCCGTACGGGAGGTGTTACCCTGTACCCTTGCTGCCCCATCAGGCAGCCTCCCCTGCCCCTCCCCCCCCCCCCCCCCCCGTTAATTGTGATTGTATATAATCCCTATGTTATATATGTAAGAGTGTTATACCTTTAAGACTGTTTACCATGTGATTTGTCATGTGATTGTTATCCAGGATATATCAGTGACCAGGTGACCTAGGGGTGACCAATGGGACCCCACCAGAGCCTCCCCCATATAAGCCCTGGGTGGAGCCTCTGCACGCTCTTAGTCTGTGCTGAGGTCCAATCAAGTCTTGCCTAAGTGTGTGTCCAGAGTCATAGGAGGCCTCAAGTCCAGTCTGCAGCTACAAACCTGCAAGTAAGTCACAGTCTTGTCAGTCACAAGTCAGACAAGTCAAAGTCATCTGTCTAGTCAATGTGGCCTGCACTATATTGTCCACCTCTACTACAAGTCCCAGCAAGCCCTTAAGGTCTCTGAAGTCACTGGTCACCTCCTTGGGTCCTGGCTGAACTGTATAGACTCTTCCACCTGTCTAACCTCTGTAAAGCTACAGTTGTCCGTAACTTGGCGTCGGAGTCATTATTGCCCCCGTGCCTTTGGGTGGTATTGAGGATAAACCATGCCCTGGCATCACAAATACAAGGGGTTAATGCCATCTGCCCTAAGGGTAATTACAACTGCCCTTTGCATTTACACCCTCTACCACAATATGTTACGTTACAATCCAAAGCAGTGTTCTCCAACCTGTGGCTCTCCAGCTGTTGCAAAACTACAATGCTCAGCATGCCCTGACAGCCTTCAGCTTTTGGGGGGTCTGGCAGTAGCCACACATGCACCTCTGTCAATAATCTTAGCATATTTCAAGGTGTATTTGTATAAATGGATGTTGCATATATTGGGGAATCGAGTCACTTACTGGTAACGTGTCCAAACGACTGTGACTATCGCCCTGCTCCAGACCATCACTCCCATCATCCAGCGCCCCCCGACCCTTCACACTGTGCAGGTATCGATCTCTCAGTTGTCTGAACCCATTGATTATAGCAGCTTCAAGCCGACTCCACTCCACTGCTGGCACAGCGCCCCCCTCAGCCATGCTGCCGCCCTCTGTCCCTGGTATAGTCTGTCACACAGCACTATGACATGCGAGGAATGACTTCCTGGTGAGCAGCCACTTCCAGCATCATCACATCTACGCCCCTTCCCAGGAATTTTACTTCCTCGTCATGTGACCTGTTCTTAGAAACTAAAGTAGTGTACTTAGCAACCAAGTGCAAACTGCAGATCACGTGACCAAAACAAATGATGTCTGTGGGAGGGAGTAAGGGTTAAACTTGGAGCTGTAATGTCGGAAGTCACAGCATGTGCCTCCTCTGCTGCAGTGTGGGACTACAAGTCCCAACATATAACACTGCCAGGGCTGGTGCAAGGATTTTTGTCACCCTAGGCAAAAGCTAATTTTGCCGCCCCCTTGTCTTGTCCCATTGACACGCCCCACCTTACTACTGGGATGACACACTGTAACAAACCCCCACCTCATGTAATCTCCTTATTTCTGGGGTGACACACTGTAACAAACTTCCTCCTCATAAAATCACCTTACTTCTGGGGTGACACACTGTAATAAACCCCCTACTCATGTAATCTCCTTACTACTGGGGTCAAACACCGTAACAAACTCCCTCCTCATGTAATCCCCTTACTACTGGGGTAAAACACCGTAACAAACTCCCTCCTCATGTAATCACCTTACTTCTGGGGTGACACACTGTAACAAACCTCCTCCTCCTGTAATCTCCTTACTACTGGGGTAAAACACTAACAACCTCCCTCCTCATGTAATCATCTTACTACTGGGGTAACAGCTTAGCGGCTGTCAGGACCTGGAGAAATACATTTCTTGTGGAGGGCAGAATGGCGCCCCCATCAAGAGGCTGATAATTTTGCCTGTAGGTGGAGCTGGCCCTGAACACTGCTCATTTGTAGCTGCACATAGCTTGAGGAGGGCATGAGGGGGCTCAGGTTAAAGGGGTTCTCCAGGATTAGGAAAACCATAACCGTTTTCTTACAAAAGCAGCATCGCCCCTGCTCCAGTTTTGTTCCATTCACTTCAAAGAAACTGAGCTGCAATACTACATACAACCTGAGAACAAGAGGGGCGCTGTTTCCGAACAAAAGCAGCTATGTTTTTATAATCCTGCATAACCCTGTAGGCTAGGTTCACACTAAGTTCCTGCCCCATAAACCGTATCTGTCAGCATCCCGCCGAAAATGGGAAGCCAACATTGGAGCAGCACACCTCCTTATGGGAAGTAGGCACTATTTAAAAAGCGCAATGGTCCCCGCTTTTGAATCCGCTTAAAATAATGCCTATGTCCCAAAGGGTGTCACTAGGTAACAGTCTGGTCCTAGAAGTGAATGGGGTCTGCTACTCCCATTAACAGTATATGTCAGCATCCCGACGATTTTTCACCGGGATTCCGCCAGATACAATTAACAGGGGTTGGAACGTTGTGTGAACCGAGCCTTAAAGGGGTACTCCGGCGCTTAGACATCTTATCCCATATCCAAAGGATAGGGGATAAGAGGCCTGATCGCGGGGGTCCCGCCGCTGGGGACCCCCGTGATCTTGCACGCAGCGCCCCAGTTAAAATCAGTCCCCGGAGCATGTTCGCTCTGGGTCTGATTACCGGCGACCACGGGGCAGGCGGCGTGTGACGTCTCGCCTCCGCCCGCATGTGACTTCACGCTCCGCCCCTCAAGGCAAGCCTATGGGAGGGGGTGTGACAGCTCATTTGATAGGGGATAAGATGCCTGATCACGGGGGTCCCGCCGCTGGGGACCCCCGTGATCTTGCACACAGCACCCCAGTTAAAATCAGTCACGCCCCCTCCCATAGGCTTGCATTGAGGGGCGGAGCGTGAGGTCACACAGGGCGGAGGCATGACGTCACACGCCGCCTGTCCTGTGGTCGCCGGTAATCAGACCCGGAGTGAACATGCTCCGGGGACTGATTTTAACTGGGGTGCTGCGTGCAAGATCACGGGGTCCCCAGCGCCGGGACCACCGCGATTAGGCATCTTATCCCCTATCCTTTGGATAGGGGATAAGATGTCTAAGCGCCGGAGTACCCCTTTAATTTTAGATTAGTATTAAAGGGTTTTTCCAAAAACAACACCACCCCTGCCCTCAGGTATTGAAGCTCAATTCCATTGAATTGAATAGAGCCCATACCACACAACTTGAGGACAGCGATTTCGCTGTTTTTGGAAGAAATTCCTGGACAACCCATTTAATGTATGGAGGGGTGTAACTAAAGGCTTAGGGGTACTCCAGTGGAAAAAAATAAAATTTAAATCGAAAGTTAAACAGATTTGTAAATTACTTCTATTTAACTCCTTAAGGACTGAGGGGTTTTTGCACTTTCGTTTTTTCCGTCTCACCTTTTAAAAATCATAACCTTTCAATTTTGCACCTAAAAATCCATGGTGGCTTATTTTTTGCGCCACCAATTCTACTTTGCAGTGACATCAGTCATTTTACCCAAAAATCTACAGCGAAACGGAAAAAAAAATTCATTGTGCGACGAAATTGAAGAAAAAACGCCATTTTGTAACTTTTGGGGGCTTCCGTTTCTATGAAGTACATTTTTCAGTAAAAATTACACCTTCTCTTTATTCTGTAGGTCCATACGATTAAAATAATCCCCTACTTATATAGCTTTGATTTTGTCGTACTTCTGGAAAAAATCATAACTACATGCAGGAAAATTTATACGTTTAAAATTCTCATCTTCTGACCCCTAGTACAATTTTTTCGTATTGATCTGACTTATCGATCGCTTTTTATTCATTTTTTCATGATATAAAAAGTGACCAAAAATACGTTAATTTGGACTTTGGAATTTTTTTGCGCGTACGCTATTGACCGTGCGGTTTAATTAATTATATATTTTTATAGTTTGGACATTTACACACGTGACCGATACCACATATGTTTATTTTTATTTACAAAGTTTTTTTTTTTATGGGAAAAGAGGGGTGATTTGAACTTTTATTAGGGAAGGGGTTAAATGACCTTTGTTAACTTTTTTTTTTTTCACAGTGCTATAGCTCCCATAGGGACGACCTATAACACTGCACACACTGATCTCTTATACTGATCATTGTTATCCCATTGTGACCTATAACACTGCCCACACTGACCTCCTATGCTGATCCTTGCAAAGCCATAGCTCTGCACGGATCAGCGAGATAGGGGCTCGATTGCTCAAGCCTGTAGCTCAGGCTTGGAGCAATCAATCGACGATCGGACGCCGCGGAGTCAGGTAAGGAGACCTGCGTCGCAGCTGATCGGAACATCGCGATTTTGTTGCGATGTCCCGATCAGCCCGACTGAGCTGCCGGGAAGCGTTTACTTTCGTTTTCAGATGCGGCGGTCAACTTTGATCGCCGCATCTGAAGGGTTAACTGCGCCCGACACAACGATCAGTGCCGCACGCTGTTTTTTGTGACATATTCTACTTTATGGTAGTGGTAAATTTTCGTCGATACTTGCATCATTTCTTGGTGAAAAATTTCAAAATCTGATGAAAAATGTTAAAATGTTGCATTTTTCTAACTTTGAAACTCTCTGCTTGTAAGGAAAATAGACATACCAAATAAATTATATATTTTTTCACAAATACAAATATGTTTACTTTATATTTGCATCATAAATTTGACATGTTTTTTCTTTTGGAAGACATCAGAGGGCTTCAAAGATCAGCAGCAATTTGCCAATTTTTCACAAATTTTTCAAAATCAGAATTTTTCAGGGACCAGTTCAGTTTTGAAGTGGATTTGAAGGGCCTTCATATAAGAAATACCCCACAAATTACCCTATTATAAAAACTGCACCCCTTAAAGTATCCAAATTGACATTCAGTAACTGTGTTAACCCTTTAGGTGTTTCACGGGAATAGCAGCAAAGTGAAGTAGAAAATTCAAAATCTTCATTTTTTACACTCGCATGTTCTTGTAGACCCAGTTTTTTAAATATTACAAGAGGTAATATCAGAAAAAGCCCCCCAAAATTTGTAACCCAATTTCTCTCAATTAAGGAAATACCTCATATGTGTATGTCAAGTGTTCGGCGGGCGCAGTAGAGGGCTTAGAAGGGAAGGAGCGACAATGGGATTTTGGAGAGTGAATTTTGAAGAAATGTTTTTTGGGGGGCATGTCACATTTAGGAAGCCCCTATGGTGCCAGAACAGCAGAAAAAAAAAAAAAAACACATGGCATACCATTTTGGAAACTACACCCCTCAAGGCACGTAACAAGGGGTCCAGTGAGCCTTAACACCTCACCGGTGTTTAACAACTTTTTGTTAAAATCGGATGTGTAAATGAAAAAAAAATATATTTTTTTTTCACTAAAGTGCAGTTTTCCCCCCCAAATTTACCATTTTTACAAAAGGTAATGGGAGAAAATGCTCCCCAAAGTTTGTAACACCATCTCTTCTGAGTATGGAAATACCCCATGTTAGGACGTAAAATGCTCTGCTGGCGCACTACAATGCTCAGAAGAGAAGGTGCACCATTGAGCTTTTGGAAAGCGAATTCGTTTGGAATGGTAGTCAGGGGCCATGTGCTTTTACAAAGCCCCCCATGGTGCCAGAACAGTGGACCCCCCCCCCCCACATGTGACCCCATTTTGGAAACTACACCCCTCACAGAATTTAATAAGGGGTGCAGTGAGCATTTACTCCCCACTGGCATTTGACAGATCTTTGGAACAGTGGGCTGTGCAAATGAAAAATTAAATTTTTCATTTTCACGGATCACTATTCCAAAAATCTGTCAGACACCTGTGGGGCGTAAATGCTCACTGTACCCCTTATTACATTACGTGAGGGGTATAGTTTCCAAAATGGGGGTCACATGTGGGGGGGGGGGGAAGTCCATTGTTCTGGCACTATGGGGGCTGTGTGTGTGTGTATGTGGTATACAGGGCAGAGCTGTGTGTATGTGGTATACAGGGCAGAGTTGTGTGTATGTGGTATACAGGGCAGAGTTGTGTATGTGTGTATATATGGTATACAGGGTAGAGTTGTGTGTATATGGTATACAGGGCAGAGTTGTGTGTGTGTGTATATGGTATACAGTGCAGAGCTGTGTGTATATGGTATACAGGGCAGAGGTGTGTGTGTGTATATGGTATACAGGGCAGAGTTGTGTATGTGTATATGGTATACAGGGCAGAGTTGTGTGTGTGTGTGTATATATATGGTATACAGGGTAGAGTTGTGTGTATATGGTATACAGGGCAGAGTTGTGTGTGTGTGTGTGTATATGGTATACAGTGCAGAGCTGTGTGTATATGGTATACAGGGCAGAGGTGTGTGTGTGTGTATATGGTATACAGGGCAGAGCTGTGTGTGTGTATGGTATACAGGGCAGAGCTGTGTGTGTGTATGGTATACAGGGCAGAGCTGTGTGTGTGTATGGTATACAGGGCAGAGCTGTGTGTGTATGGTATACAGGGCAGAGCTGTGTGTGTGTATGGTATACAGGGCAGAGCTGTGTGTGTGTATGGTATACAGGGCAGAGCTGTGTGTGTGTATGGTATACAGGGCAGAGCTGTGTGTGTGTATGGTATACAGGGCAGAGCTGTGTGTGGATATGGTATACAGGGCAGAGCTGTGTGTGGATATGGTATACAGGGCAGAGCTGTGTGTGGATATGGTATACAGTGCAGAGCTGTGTGTGTATATGGTATACAGGGCAGAGCTGTGTGGGTATGGTATACAGGGCAGAGCTGTGTGGGTATGGTATACAGTGCAGAGCTGTGTGGGTATGGTATACAGTGCAGAGCTGTGTGGGTATGGTATACAGTGCAGAGCTGTGTGCGTATGGTATACAGTGCAGAGCTGTGTGCGTATGGTATACAGTGCAGAGCCGTGTGCGTATGGTATACAGTGCAGAGCCGTGTGCGTATGATATACAGGGCAGAGTCGTGTGTGTATGGTATACAGGGCAGAGTCGTGTGTGTATGGTATACAGGGCAGAGTCGTGTGTGTATGGTATACAGGGCAGAGTCGTGTGTGTATGGTATACAGGGCAGAGTCGTGTGTGTATGGTATACAGGGCAGAGTCGTGTGTGTATGGTATACAGGGCAGAGTCGTGTGTGTATGGTATACAGGGCAGAGTCGTGTGTGTATATGGTATACAGGGCAGAGCTGTGTGTGTATATGGTATACAGGGCAGAGCTGTGTGTGTATATGGTATACAGGGCAGAGCTGTGTGTGTATATGGTATACAGGGCAGAGCTGTGTGTGTATATGGTATACAGGGCAGAGCTGTGTGTATATGGTATACAGGGCAGAGCTGTGTGTATATGGTATACAGGGCAGAGCTGTGTGTATATGGTATACAGGGCAGAGCTGTGTGTATATGGTATACAGTGCAGAGCTGTGTGTATATGGTATACAGTAGAGTGCTGTGTGTATATGGTATACAAACAAAATTGTTCTTACCTGTAATTTTGATTTCCTTGAGTCCTAAGGCAGCACACACCAATGGGATATTTCATCCTCCAGACTCCACCCTAGGACCGTCCACCTAGCAAGATAATCAAGAAATAAGCATAGTTAATTGCTCACCTGATAAGAACCCTCTCCTACAGATCACACCTGTGTATTAAAATAGAGACGAATTCCATAAAAAAAAAAAATAGTATGGTGAGGGTATTTGTGTGCTGCCTTAGGACTCAATGAAATCAAAATTACAGGTAAGAACAATTTTGTTTTTCCTATTCGTCCTAAGGCAGCACACACCAATGGGATCTAAAATAGAATTCATAGGGAGGGTAAATATTAAATGACAATAGCATCAAAGGCTGAATTCTAAGCCTATACTCGAGAATTTCACACGATAACAGTGTGGACCAGGAGGCTGCATTACAGACTCAAAAATTGGACCCTCCTTGCCGGTAAGGAAGAAGTCAAACTGGCAGAACAATCTGAAGAATCTGGAAAAAAGAAAAAATTCTGTTTCTTTTGCTCAAATCCAAGAGATGGAAGAAAACTAATTCCATCTCAAATGTATGAACTTCAACCTACTCTGGCCAGGCAGGACAAAAATTTGCTGATCTCAGCTAGTCAATGCTTTGTTTAGAACAAGGAAAGAGCCTCCTAACACCCAATGAGGATTTTCTTCTGTTCTGTAATAGGAGCCTTCAGGTACAGTACAGGGACTAGTCCAAGAACTTCACCCTCTGGCAGCGGCCTGGGATATATGAAGTAAGGCGACCATTTCTTCTATCCTTCTGGTAGATCATTTTCAGAACAAAAGGAATTCTCAGGAGAAATCAAATACAATTTGTTCACAAGATTCCATAAGGTGATGAGAAAACATGGAGACTTCACATTCTGTAGTCATTGTATGACAGATGGTTCTTCAAGAAAGGAAAACAATTCCTAATGGAGACTTAAGTGTCGCTGAATCTCCTTAGCAAGGGATCAACCATGAAGGGATTTTTTGACTATTAATCAATTGAAGCAAGTTGCAAAGATAATAGATATCTTGTCTACAGCAAAAATCTTGGTGAAGAAGAAGCGTAGAGAATTCTCTCTCCAATACATTATGGTTTGAAAAACCATATACTGAAAAGCAGACAGGATGACCATCATAATGGATACAGTGGAAACCAGACAGGATGACCATCACAATGGATACAGTGGAAACCAGACAGGAAGACCATCACGATGGATACAGTGGAAACCAGACAGGACGACCATCACGATGGATACAGTGGAAACCAGACAGGACGACCATCACAATGGATACAGTGGAAACCAGACAGGACGACCATCACAATGGATTCAGTGGAAACCAGAAAGGATGACCATCACGATGGACTCAGTGGGGTCTTCTGTAAGATTTCTTAATGAAGAACATTGGTGGAAAACAATTTCACTAACAGAACATCTCGCCCTGGTTGATCGGCATCCTGCGGAGGGGCAACCTCTCCAATAACCGGTTGAACTCAGAGGCCCCAGACTATTTCCGGATCTTCTAGATTCTTCAATCTACTGGAAGTAAGAGGTTCAAGTCAACTTCAAGTAAGAGGTTCTGTCACATAAGATCTTTGTCACGATTCGGCTGGCTGGAGGTGGATCCTCTGTGCCAGAGAGGGATTGGCGTGGACCGTGTTGGTGGACCGGTTCTAAGTTGCTACTGGTATTCACCAGAGCCCGCCGCAAAGCGGGATGGTCTTGCAGCGGCGGTAGCAACCAGGTCGTATCCACCAGCAACGGCTCAACCTCTCTGACTGCTGAAGATAGGCGCGGTACAAGGAAGTAGACAAGAGCAAGGTCGGATGTAGCAGAAGGTCAGGGCAGGCAGCAAGGATCGTAGTCAGGGGCAACGGCAGGAGGTCTGGAACACAGGCTAGGAACACACAAGGGACCGCTTTCACTGGCACAATGGCAACAAGATCCGGCGAGGGAGTGCAGGGGAAGTGAGGTATAAGTAGGGAGTGCACAGGTGATAACACTGATTAGGCCTGCTGCGCCAATCAGTGGCGCAGTGGCCCTGTAAATTGCAGAGACCCGGCGCGCGCGCCCTAAGGAGCAGGGCCGCGCGCGCCGGGACAAGACAGATGGGGAACGGGTCAGGTACGGGAGCCGGGACGCGCATCGCGAGCGGGCGCCTCCCGCGTCGCGAATCGCATCCCGGCTGGGAGAGATATTGCAGCGCACCCGGTCAGCAGTTCTTACCGGGGCGCTGCGAATGAGAGGATGCTGCGAGCGCTCGGCGTAACAGTACCCCCCCCCCTTGGGTCTCCCCCTCTTCTTAGAGCCTGAGAACCTGAGGATAAGACTTTTGTCTAGGACGTTGTCCTCAGGTTCCCAAGATCTCTCCTCTGGGCCACAGTTCTCAAAATCCACCCAAAAATTTTTTTTTACCTCTGACAATCTTGGAGGCTAGAATCTCCTTCACAGAGAAGACGTCAGACGAACCGGAAACAGGAGTAGGAGAAACAACTTTGGGAGAGAAGCGGTTAAGGATGAGTGGTTTAAGGAGAGAAACATGGAAGGCATTGGGAATAGGGAGAGAAGGAGGAAGAAGGAGTTTGTAAGAGACAGGGTTAATCTGGCACAAAATTTTAAAAGGACCAAGATAGCATGGTCCCAGTTTGTAACTGGGGACATGAAAGCGGACATACTTAGCGGAGAGCCATACCTTGTCTCCGGGAGCAAAAATGGGGGGAGTTCTTCTTTTTTTATCAGCAAATTTTTTCATCCGGGATGAAGCCTGTAAAAGAGAATTTTGGGTCTCTTTCCATATGGTGGAAAGATCACGGGTCACTTCATCCACAGCGGGCAAACCAGAGGGCAAGGGAGTAGGGAGGGGAGGAAGAGAGTGACGGCCGTACACCACAAAAAATGGGGATTTAGCAGAAGATTCGGAGACTCTGAAGTTGTATGAGAATTCGGCCCATGGTAGAAGATCTGCCCAATCATCCTGGCGGGAGGAAACAAAATGCCATAAATAGTCACCCAGGACCTGATTAATTCTTTCTACTTGCCCATTGGATTGGGGATGATAAGAAGAAGAGAAGTTTAATTTGATCTTGAGCTGTTTACAGAGGGCCCTCCAGAATTTAGACACGAATTGGACGCCTCTATCCGAGACGATATGCGTGGGCAAACCGTGAAGGCGAAAAATGTGTATAAAAAATTGCTTTGCCAACTGAGGCGCTGAAGGAAGGCCAGGAAGAGGAATAAAATGTGCCATCTTGGAGAATCGATCAACAACCACCCAAACAACGGTGTTGCCACGGGATGAGGGCAAGTCCGTAATAAAGTCCATACCAATCTGTGACCAAGGCTGTTCAGGAACAGGCAGAGGATGAAGGAGACCAGCAGGCTTCTGGCGAGGAGTCTTATCCCGGGCACAGACAGTACAGGCCCGCACAAAATCAACAACATCAGTCTCCAGAGTCGGCCACCAATAAAATCGAGAGATGAGTTGAAAGGATTTTTTGATGCCCGCATGGCCTGCGAGGTGGGAGGAGTGTCCCCACTTGAGAATCCCGAGATGCTGGCATGGAGAAACGAAGGTCTTCCCTGGAGGAGTTTGCCTGATGGAAGCTGGAGAAGTGGAGATCAGACAGTCCGGAGGAATGATGTGTTGCGGAGAGGCTTCTACTTCAGAGGCATCAGAAGAACGAGAGAGGGCATCGGCCCTAGTGTTCTTGTCAGCAGGGCGAAAATGGATTTCAAAGTTAAAACGGGCAAAGAACAACGACCACCTAGCCTGGCGAGGGTTCAGTCATTGGGCAGACTGGAGATAGGAGAGATTCTTGTGGTCAGTGTATATAGTAACTGGATATTTTGATCCCTCTAGCAGGTGCCTCCATTCCTCAAGTGCCAATTTAATGGCCAGTAGTTCTCGATCACCAATGGAATAGTTTTTCTCCACCGGAGAGAAGGTCCTAGAAAAAAAAACACAAGTAACAGCATGCCCGGAAGAATTTTTTTGTAGAAGAACTGCTCCAGCTCCCACTGAGGAGGCATCTACCTCCAATAGGAAGGGTTTAGATGGGTCAGGTCTGGAGAGCACGGGAGCAGAAGAAAAGGCAGACTTGAGATGTTTAAATGCGTCTTCCGCTTGGGGAGACCAGGACTTAGGATTGGCATTTTTCTTGGTTAGAGCCACGATAGGGGCCACAATAGTGGAGAAGTGTGGAATGAATTGTCTGTAATAATTGGCAAACCCCAAAAAACGTTGGATAGCACGGAGTCCGGAGGGGCGTGGCCAATCTAACACGGCAGATAGTTTATCTGGGTCCATTTGTAGTCCCTGGCCAGAGACCAAGTATCCTAGGAAAGGAAGGGATTGACATTCAAAAAGACATTTTTCCATTTTGGCATAAAGTTGATTGTCCCGAAGTTTCTGAAGAACCATGCGGACATGCTGGCGGTGTTCTTCTAAGTTGGCAGAAAAAATCAGAATATCGTCCAGGTAAACCACAACACAGGTATATAGGAGATCACGAAAAATTTCATTAACAAAGTCTTGGAAGACGGCAGGGGCGTTGCACAGGCCAAAGGGCATGACCAGATACTCAAAGTGTTCATCTCTGGTGTTAAATGCCGTCTTCCATTCGTCCCCCTCCCTGATGCGGATGAGATTATAAGCATCTCTTAAGTCCAGCTTGGTAAAGATGTGGGCGCCTTGTAGACGATCAAAGAGTTCCGAGATAAGGGGTAAGGGGTAGCGGTTTTTTACCGTGATTTTATTAAGTCCGCGGTAATCAATGCAAGGGCGTAGGGAGCCATCTTTTTTGGACACAAAAAAAAATCCAGCTCCGGCAGGAGAGGAGGACTTGCAGATAAACACCTTTTTTTAAATTCTCCTGGATGTACTCCAACATGGCTTGGGTTTCTGGAGCAGACAGAGGATAGATTCTGCCCCGGGGTGGAGTAGTACCCGGGAGGAGGTCAATAGGACAGTCATAAGGCCTGTGAGGAGGCAAAGTCTCTGCTTGTTTTTTGCAAAAAACATCAGCATAGTCCAGATAGGCCTTAGGAAGACCAGATACCGGGGGAACCACAGGGTCACGACTGTGAGTACTGGGAACCGGTTTAAGACAGTCCTTGTGACAAGAAGTACCCCAGTTCTTGATTTCTCCTGTGGACCAATCAAGGGTTGGGGAATGGCGTTGAAGCCACGGTAATCCAAGAAGAATTTCTGAAGTGCAGTTAGAGAGGACCAAAAATTCAATTTTTTCGTGATGGGGTCCGATGCACATTAGGAGAGGTTCCGTGCGGTAACGCACGGTACAGTCCAATGTTTCATTGTTAACAGAATTGATGTAGAGGGGTCTGGCGAGACTGGTCACCGGGATGTTGAACCTGTTGATGAGAGAGGCCAAAATTAAATTTCCTGCAGATCCGGAATCCAAGAAGGCCATAGCAGAGAAGGAGAAGGTAGAAGAAGATATCCACACAGGCACAGTAAGGCATGGAGAAGCAGAGTTCACATCAAGAGCTGTCTCCCCTTTGTGCGGAGTCAGCGTACGTCTTTCCTGGCGGGGAGGACGGATAGGACAATCCTTCAAGAAATGTTCGGTACCGGCACAGTACAGGCAAAGATTCTCCATGCGGCGTCGTGTCCTCTCTTGAGGTGTCAGGCGAGACCGGTCAACTTGCATAGCCTCCACGGCGGGAGGCACAGGAACGGATTGCAGAGGACCAGAGGAGAGAGGAGCCGGGGAGAGAAACCGCCTCGTGCGAACAAAGTCCATATCCTGGCGGAGCTCCTGACGCCTTTCGGAAAAACGCATGTCAATGCGGGTGGCAAGATGAATAAGTTCATGCAGGTTAGCAGGAATTTCTCGTGCGGCCAGCACATCTTTGATGTTACTGGATAGGCCTTTTTTAAAGGTCGCGCAGAGGGCCTCATTATTCCAGGATAACTCGGAGGCAAGAGTACGGAATTGGATGGCGTACTCGCCAACAGAAGAATTACCCTGGACCAGGTTCAGCAGGGCAGTCTCAGCAGAAGAGGCTCGGGCAGGTTCCTCAAAGACACTTCTAATCTCCGTGAAGAAGGAGTGTACAGAGGCAGTGACAGGGTCATTGCGGTCCCAGAGCGGTGTGGCCCATGACAGAGCTTTCCCAGACAGAAGGCTGACTACGAAAGCCACCTTAGACCTTTCAGTAGGAAACTGGTCCGACATCATCTCCAAGTGCAGGGAACATTGCGAAAGGAAACCACGACAAAACTTAGAGTCCCCATCAAATTTATCCGGCAAGGATAATCGAAGGCTGGAAGCGGCCACTCGCTGCGGAGGAGGTGCAGGAGCTGGCGGAGGAGAAGCTTGCTGGAGCTGTGGTAATAGCTGCTGTAGCATCACGGTCAGTTGAGATAGCTGGTGGCCTTGTTGCGCTATCTGTTGCGACTGCTGGGCGACCACCGTGGTGAGGTCGGCGACAACTGGCAGCGGGGGTGGCAAGATGAATAAGTTCATGCAGGTTAGCAGGAATTTCTCGTGCGGCCAGCACATCTTTGATGTTACTGGATAGGCCTTTTTTAAAGGTCGCGCAGAGGGCCTCATTATTCCAGGATAACTCGGAGGCAAGAGTACGGAATTGGATGGCGTACTCGCCAACAGAAGAATTACCCTGGACCAGGTTCAGCAGGGCAGTCTCAGCAGAAGAGGCTCGGGCAGGTTCCTCAAAGACACTTCTAATCTCCGTGAAGAAGGAGTGTACAGAGGCAGTGACAGGGTCATTGCGGTCCCAGAGCGGTGTGGCCCATGACAGAGCTTTCCCAGACAGAAGGCTGACTACGAAAGCCACCTTAGACCTTTCAGTAGGAAACTGGTCCGACATCATCTCCAAGTGCAGGGAACATTGCGAAAGGAAACCACGACAAAACTTAGAGTCCCCATCAAATTTATCCGGCAAGGATAATCGAAGGCTGGAAGCGGCCACTCGCTGCGGAGGAGGTGCAGGAGCTGGCGGAGGAGAAGCTTGCTGGAGCTGTGGTAATAGCTGCTGTAGCATCACGGTCAGTTGAGATAGCTGGTGGCCTTGTTGCGCTATCTGTTGCGACTGCTGGGCGACCACCGTGGTGAGGTCGGCGACAACTGGCAGCGGGACTTCAGCGGGATCCATGGCCGGATCTACTGTCACGATTCGGCTGGCTGGAGGTGGATCCTCTGTGCCAGAGAGGGATTGGCGTGGACCGTGTTGGTGGACCGGTTCTAAGTTGCTACTGGTATTCACCAGAGCCCGCCGCAAAGCGGGATGGTCTTGCAGCGGCGGTAGCAACCAGGTCGTATCCACCAGCAACGGCTCAACCTCTCTGACTGCTGAAGATAGGCGCGGTACAAGGGAGTAGACAAGAGCAAGGTCGGACGTAGCAGAAGGTCAGGGCAGGCAGCAAGGATCGTAGTCAGGGGCAACGGCAGGAGGTCTGGAACACAGGCTAGGAACACACAAGGGACCGCTTTCACTGGCACAATGGCAACAAGATCCGGCGAGGGAGTGCAGGGGAAGTGAGGTATAAGTAGAGAGTGCACGGGTGATAACACTGATTAGGCCTGCTGCGCCCATCAGTGGCGCAGTGGCCCTTTAAATTGCAGAGACCCGGCGCGCGCGCACCCTAAGGAGCGGGGCCGCGCGCGCCGGGACAAGACAGACGGGGAACGGGTCAGGTACAGGAGCCGGGACGCGCATCGCGAGCGGGCGCCTCCTGCGTCGCGAATCGCATCCCGGCTGGGAGAGATATTGCAGCGCACCCGGTAAGCAGGTCTGACCGGGGCGCTGCGAATGAGAGGATGCTGCGAGCGCTCCGGGGAAGAGCGGGGACCCGGAGCGCTCGGCGTAACAATCTTCCACTATGTAGCTTTAAGATTCTAGGATAAGCTTTGCTGAATCATAATACACTTGTAGAATGGACTGATTTTTGGTTTCTTGTATGGATCAGGACTGGATTTCTTTGATACGGTTAAACTGCTACAAAGTCAACCACATCTTCAGTGATGAAGGTATATACCATTTTAGGGCTGAAGATAGCATTGCTGAATATTACCGCCTTTCTACATGCCAGAAGGAAAACCAACAACCGGACCTGGAGATCTCTGAAGTGGCTCTTTGTCTAACACACAATCTATGTGGCTGAAGGGAGATGGTGAATGTTTCTTCAATAGAATAGACACTGAACTGCAATCTTCAATGAGAGACCTGGAGCCGATGGTTGGGATTATTCTGGTGGTAAAAGAAAAGAATTAAAGGATCCACTTTCTGGTTAAAGAAGAATTACTGCTTGTAAACAGCCATACTTCGAGTACATCACCACACAAACGATCTGGGGACAGATCTGCTACTACCACAATAGACACTTCATAAGATCATTGGGACCAGAGACAAGGAAGAGCTTGGACTTATAGAGATGAGCATCACTTAGACAACAAACCTGATCCTTGGGTTTAGGTGACAGATCTTATAGAAACCATCTCAACTTCATCCTCCAAGTCTGGACCTGGAGACACAGAAGACGACTAAATATTTTAATACAGTAAAGTCTAACATATAAAGATGTGAATATCTTCTATCATGTTGACGGCCATGTGCCAACTAGAAGCTGTAGCCTTATCTGACAATGTACAAGTCATCGCCTG